>NC_140029.1:67105145-67316782 GCF_963513975.1 Fringilla coelebs | reverse complement strand
TGCTCCATGGACATCCATGGGTTGCAGAGGAATCTCTGGTCTGGCACCTCCTCCTTCTTACCTTGATGTTTCTCTCACATGTTCTCACTCCTCTCTCTGGATGAAGCTGCCCTGTACCCTTTCCCCCATCTCCATTTTCTCAACTCTGTTACCCAGAAGCACTACTTGGCTGATGGCTTTGGCCAGGGCTGGGTCTATCTTGGACCCCACAGGCACTGGCTTTGTAGGACATGGAGGAAGCTTCTGGCAGCATTTTACAAAATCCACTCCTATAGCCCCCTGCTACCAAATACACCCCAACATCATATCATTAACCCACTGCTGAACATCAAGTAATTGTGTGTTTGTGACAACAGGCACAGCAAAGCATTTAAATTGGGTTGGGACACATTTCAAGACCTTTCCCCAATAATGCAGACAAGCAATTATTATAGTTGGTTTTCTGCTTCTTAGATGTTAAGCCATAATTAATTAACTACCTTACAGATAAAAAGTGGAGGTCACAAAGAGTTCTACCTGTAGGCAGAAACTGAGACAAGAGATCAGAACAAAGTTTGAAAGAGAAGTAAAATTAACGAGATGAAGAACAGTGTTTATATAACTGAAACACATTATCCTGCAGCAGCACTTAACTTAGTTGCTGAGGAAGGATAAACATTTCCTTTGTATCTTATTAAGCAAAACAATGCCAGGTAACTCAGACCAACCCAGTAAAACCGGATGAAGAAAACAACACTTGGATTAACATTTAGATTTATATATTCCATGTATTTGAATGTGACAGGCGAGTTTATCTGAGAAAAAAGCCTATCTATGGACCCTGGCGTTGATGACAGCACTGTGGCCTGAGACTATGCTAGGTGTCAGCTGTCATGGTGACATCCCAGTGTCTGTTTTACTCCGGATTTTTACATATGGGGGAAAGTTGAAGAGAATTTTTTAATTCCAGAGATTATGACAGTTGACAGCAACTATCAGCTAGCTGCTTTTAATCATGATTTTATTTGGCTTCAGAAAGAAGAAAAACTAAAATTTTCCAAAGTTTAGATTTGTAGACCTCATTAAAATGATGGAAAACAGTAGCTTTGATAGACAGCCTGAACAAACTGATACTTTGAACAATGACCCTGACATTTGCGCAACCTTAAATATAAATTGCAGATGTTGTCTTTTAGCAGAACCACTGCAATCAACTTTCTGCAATTCAAACTATGAGGAAAAGTCATTGTGATACCCAACACGTGCCAAAAGCCACATGCCAACACAGAACCTGTTTAACTGGGAAAAAAAAATAGCAGGAGTTTTAGACAAGAATTACAATTCACAGTAGGTTTTTATTTTATTATAACTTCTGCATGGCAAAACCCATCAGCTAAACCAAGTTTTCCATGGACAGCACTGTAGTTCCTGACCCAGCCATGAAGTAACATGGTCTCACTCTGGACAGTCCTGAAGAAAGCACTTGGGGTTGTGCACATCAGTGAAGAGTAAAGGTGAGCACTATAAAAAGCAATCCTAAATAGTCTATCTCCATTATGCTTTATAAAAAGCAGGATCAGGTCAGAGAACAGCATTCCTAAACATGACTTAAGAACAATTTACATCCATTTCACATTTTCAGTTCATGACAAAAAACCCACATCTAAAAAAAAAAAAAAAAAAAAACCCAAACCTTGCACTGCACCGAATCAGAAATATCCATGCAACCACTGTTTCTATATTATGACAGTATTTAAAATTCTGATAGAAATATATAGGACAGCCCTCAGTCTGCAAAGATTACCACAGATGAACTTATTTATTGAGGAAGTATGTGCCAGGAAGCTTTCCATGTTTTGCCCAGTTCAGTGATTTACCTAAAGAACTACTTTCTGAAAGCAGACACTTTTTATATTGAATGTCTCTTGATCTTGTAAAGCGTGAGGGAAACTGAAAACAAAGCAAGAGCAGGACTTATAGTGCTATTTTTTATTAAAGGCAGGAAGCTGGTTTCACCTTGCCATGGACTGACTTTTCATCAGTGCTCCACAGAATGTGCTCAAATACTGTTTGAACCAATAAACTGAATTCATCAATAGCTTAGTAAAAGTACTTTCTGTTTTCCCAGAATGAGCACCAAGATGTGTCAAAGAACAGGTGAAACCACCTAAGCCTTCACCTATTTCAGAACCAACTCAAGCCCTTCCATAGACTGAGGAACACTAATAATAAGCCTCGCCTCATTAAAAAGGCAGGCAATGCAAACATGCTATTTTGATACATCATTTTTTGAATGCCTTTAAAAAACAATCTTTATTTGGCTAACAGCACCAAGAAGGCTTGGCTCATCCCTTCCTGCAAAATCATTCTACATTCAAAAATCCTACAAAAGCACTAGGACCTACAAAAAGATGTAGAGGATGATGTCTCTGTTGGAAAAGAAAATCTATAAAACAGAGGGAAGATGAAGAAAATAAAGGCAGATGCGAGTCAGGAATGGTTCATTTGTTTTTAATTAATATAGAGGCCAATAATTTTCCTTTTTCACTGCCTGTTACAGTTTTTATTTCAGCTTCAAAGGTGATGGTAGTGAAACGCCACTGTGGTGAAAATAATCTAGTTTCTCAACATAGCTTTTGGTATAGAATCTTCTCCTAGTGACCCCAATTCATATAATCTAAGAATCTTTAAAATCTTGAAACCAATCATACTCCAGGCTTAGCTTACATTTAATCTTGGCCCCATCTGAACTTCTGACTTCAAAATCCAAACTAAACTGTTTTAGACTTCATTAGTCCAATGTCCAATTCCTTAAGAACTTGCCACCTCAGAGACAAATCCTCTGCACAGAGAAAGATCACAGAGGTGAAGGTCTTTGGCATGGATTACTGTGCTATCTCAAAGAGAAATCCACATTAAAGGCCTTCTTCCAAGTCCCTTATTCCCCTGTTACCTGCTCACATCCACTTAAAGCTTGTCAGTAACTCTGCAGAGAATCCTTCCTGTTCTGCCTCTCTCCCAAGTTTTCTTCTTTCTTTGATCTTTCATTACACGTGTCTTGTCCTGCAAATGTTACTCAAGTAACCCCCTCAGACAATGGTTTCCAGCAAATTGAGGAAATTTTAAGGGAAGATTCCTTTTAGAATTAAACATGCTGAGTTCCACATCCAATTTGTATTTCTCTTTAATTAATGCTGCAGCACCAAAATCTGTGCTTAAAGTATCATTGTTTACAGCCTACATGCTGCAAAACTTGCTATATCCAACTCTCTAAAGCATTTGATATTTTTTATAGTCTTCCAAAAAATACTAATTACCAATACAACCTTCCCTCCTCCATATCTTTGCCTCCTACAATAAGCCTGAAGAGCTGAAACATCCATTTTAATTGGAACTTCCACTAGTAATTACTCCCTAATAGCACCTTTCAAAATCAATTAAAAATGCTTAGTTCCTAGAAAGAAGTCTTAAAAAAACCCCTAAAAACTCAACTAGTCAGCTACAGCTTATAGATTCTTTAAAGATAGTGTTATTTCTGTTGGTCTCAAATTACACTTTTTCTAGGGTAGTCAACAGTGACCAATAGTGCAAATGGGTAACATGTAACAAGGTAAAAATAAAAAGGTACATTAGCAGACCCCACATCTTTCATACATTTGAACAACTAATAGCCTACCAGGACTTTTCTACTTCCACTGTACACAGAGGCTTTGGATGAATCTGGAGCCATCAAAGCCCTAAAACACATCAGTGTCTTAAAATGGATATACAGGAGCAGCTTATGACCAACTATTGCAACTCACTGAGTAACTCGGGGTGCAGCCACACTCATCACTTTTACAGCTGCAACTGCAGCAGTTCTTAAGTATAAAAGACAATCTTAAATACAAGTTATCATACCTAAAAAAAATTAATTTAAAACAACGACAAAAATGTGAAAAATTGCTGGGATTTTTTAAAACAGAATATAAAACACAGTGCATTTAGACATGAAAGATACTCAAGTAATGACTACTGTGTAAGTTAGGTAACATCACTAACTTGGTTGAGCTATGCTTGGTGGCTGTTTTTTAAACTAGACCACAAAATATGAGGTTTGGAAGACTTTCACAAAATACGGCTCTCCTTAGCATCTTCTGTAAGCACTATATACATAAATGACTTCTGCTTTTTTTGCCAAGGAAAGACCGAATATCAGATTGAGAAGCAGGCAGAAAGTTGCAGCAGGGCTAATCTGCAGTCATGTTTACTGTGGCTTATGAGAAAATTAAGAAGCACAAAGAATTAACAGAGTCCTGTTTCAAAGCACTTTAAAATTACTCAAGGCACACTGCCCTTATTTCTACTCAGTCCAAAACACTGCCACTGATGTTGCTGAAAAACAGCTATACATTCAACTTGGGGGCCATTCCCAGTCCCACACATCTCCAAAAGTCCTGTCAAGGAAACTGTTAGCATTTGGTGTAAACCCAAAACACCAGCCCCTTCAAACCCTACAGGTCTTCAAAGAAAACCAGCAACTTGTTCTGGTTATGAGAGTTGGAGGGAAAACTGCCTTTTACTCTTTCAAAAGCTAAACTGTGCAGACATCTAGATGCTCCCCCACTCCTCCCGAAGCCACAGTCTGGTTTTCCAAAAGGCAGCAATGAATCACAGCAAAATATTAATAAACCAAAGGTAGCAGGTACTTGGCATGTAAGTCTGGAGGAATATTCACTTAGAACCTCCGTCCCATATGGCTTCCTTTAAAAAACTGCCCAACAATCATCTTTCCAAGACTCCAAAAATCGAAACCTTGCAATTTGATGCAGTTTCAAAGATTTAAGAGCAGACTCATCCAGAAAGATATATCACTATTAAGTGTATATGGAAAATAATTTCAGCAAAGCCTTGAACTATCAAAGACCTTAAAAACATATCAAGAAAAGGAGGCTCATGAAAACAATGCAAGGGTGATACAGGAATAGCCCAATCTCTGATACGTGTGGGTGGAAGAGCTGGATCATATTATTACCCTACAATATCAATATGCAAATAAGCATCTTTTGATGGGAAACAAAACCACTCAAAACAATATTAAACCAGCTTTGTAATCAAAAGTTACATTTTTGTTTGAGTGTATCTGTTGAACTGGTTCTAACTAAAATTCATCCACTGAGTGGTTCAGACATTTTTTTAAGCTTACAAAAAAAAAAGTTTTAAGATGTAGCTTGAAGGATAATCAATTCTTCATAACTACACCAGAAACAAGTCACCATATGGTTCCCCTACTACACAAGCAAGGGTAATTAAAAGAGTGTCAGAAGTCCTCAATAGCAGTTTGCAATTACAATAAAGTCGCTTCATCTACAGTGATCTGATGACAGACCATTCTAGGAGATCCTCCCTAAACATCCATGATTTTCAGCTCCAGTGCTATAATTATGTTCCTTCTGTGGACTAGAGAAGAGCACATGGTGCAGCTGTTGTAATCTTTGGAGATATTAGGGTTTCACAGAAGATGTGGTAAAATGAGCAAGCAAAAACGTGTAGAATAGAATAGGAAAAATACAAGGTTTTGCTTTCAGAGAAGGCTTCAGCAAAGAGAAGCAGAGGCTCCTGTCACTTGAATGACTCTTTAAATAGGAGAAACAGCATAATCCTGTCACTGAAACCATTCCATGGTAGAAGTTATTGAAGAAGCTGTTCTGGTATTGATGTTGCTCTACTGCCAACATGACCAGACAGGGTTAGCTACATTTACATTCCAAAACAGATTGGTAGCATGGCTTGAATTCACCTGATAGAATCCTAGTTGTTGACTTGTACTGGCTTAGTTAAACTCAAGCCTAAAGCTGCTTTAGATTTCCCAAACAGCTCCCCTCCACCTGACAGAAAACTGTTGCTGACTGTCACCCTGTAACCATAATTTACAACCAAACTTCAGGGCTCAGCACTGCTGCACGTGGATGGCTGTGCCAGGCTCACTGTGCCTCTCCCAGATCACAGCAAGGCTGGGTTAAACCCTGAGCTTTAACAGCCAAAAGAATACAAAGAATGTATTTTCAGTCAGCAAACACAGCAGGCACAACTCTGAGTACATCTGCTGAAGGAGTGACTTCAGCAAGGAGACACTCCAGGAGGAGCACCAAGTGAATCCATCTCTCCATATCTCTGCCACACAAGTCCAATGGTGAGGGTCCTACTCCTCTGCCGTCCCAACAGCTCCAAATCAGACTTTGCTGAGCCACTGCCTTAGCACCACTTACTTAACTCTTGAAAGAACACATTGTTCTATTTTAGGCTCAAGAAAATTTATTGTATCAGTAGGCAATTCCCAACCAAAGGGGCCCAGTTATCCTAATCAATTCAGCAAAGGACTAAAAATAGGGATGCAAAACAGATAGCAAAATGCTCACCCGGTCACATTAGCTTTGCAACAGAATGATTCTTTTTTCATCATAGAGGGACTCTCATTAAGTAACCAAAATCCAATTCCACCATGCATGCAAAAATTTATTCCTCCTGTAAAAAGTGGATTTTAACTCAGTGTTTTGTGCTGTTGTGTAAAACATGCTGAAAAAAGCTCATATTTTTCTCACTGGGAAATGAGGATTTGGTTTAACTAAAACATTTTGTGAGAACATAGGCATTTCATCAATATTTTAAACAAAAACAGTGGCAATGTTTTTGAAGCGCTCCATTCACAAATGAGGTTGATATTTTGTCCCAATTAAGCACAAAGCTCTGATGTGTTGGAATCTCCCACAGAATGAAACTTCCCTGTGAACAGTTACAGGCTTGAAGCTTGAGTCTGCAAGCAGATGTCACAATCCATTTCAAAGGCTACTTTTATCTACAGCAGAAAAATTATTCAGAAATATGATCTGAACAAGTCACCACAAAAATAATTTATTGTAAACGCTCCACTTCAACAGTATCTGCCTTGAATTTAAAAGTGTCCACGACTCATTTGCAGCAAAACTAAAATTTCTTGAAAGGAAATCCACGAAAGTGCATATTTTTCAACAAGTACTGACCCATCAGTTTCATATATACGTAAACAGGATTATTCAGTGAAACTATGGAACCACTCTGAACCAGCAGGTTACAAAAGCTGAGGGGATGAACATGGGCTAGAACTTACACAGCCATGCAATCTTCATAACAAAGCATGTGAAGGATTTCATGATAATGAAATTTTCTTGAAGTTTATAATTTTCTGAACATTAACATTTCAAATATCAATGTCTAACTTCAGGAAGTCATTTTTCTGCCCTCCTGTACAACTTTTTCCTTGAATCTATCAGATAATTTGGTACCAGCAGCATTAGAACAGAGGTGAGGCATGAAGAACTTTTACCCTTCTTCAGTTTGAAGCTCCACGTGCTCTTAACATTCTGAGCACTACCACTCCAATTATGCAACGTCTTGGGATTTATTTCAGGGCTTAATCATAATCTATGCACAATTCTTTCAAGATTAAGAATTAGGTTTTAATTTACCCTTCATGCAGTAAGGGACACATTTATATTTCCTTACATTCATGAGCCTTGTGAAATACACTGTATATTCCACCAGGAAACATTTGAGTAACAAACCGATACAGGAAGATTTTAAAGATATCTTAGCCTCTCTGTTACATGTGTCTGTGGAAAGGTATCTAATCATTGTTGATCTATAATTTTGTTTTTCCATATCTCCAGTTAATTGGGAAATGTTTTCCTTAAGGAGCTTGCCTTTCTCAAATACACATGTGGTACAATGCAACACGCATATGAGAAACACCCCTGAGGTTCTGCACTCCTGACTACTGCTCACAATGCTCAGTAACTGAATAATCTCCAGTTGTTCATCCCTTTTGGCTTGAGCAGAGGGATGGGTAAGCAGCAAACGCTGTCAACATTATTGTGGAGAGATATCCAGAGCTGGGGAGCAGCAAACAGCTTAGTGGGAGAAAGAGCTGGAGGCTTTCCCTCATCTTCTGTGCTCAGCGTGCTGCTGACCAGTAGGAATTCCTATCTAGCTGACAAAGACCGAATCAAGCCAAATTACTGCAAGCTGGAGCTGGATAAATTCAGATTGAAATGTACACTGTGTTTCTCAACAAAGGAAAATACTAAGCAACTACCGTGGGTTATGGTGGATTTTCAATCACCGGAAACTTTCTAAATATCAGTTTCCGTGCTACAGTGGATGCTATTCAAATATAGCTGCAACACTGGCAGCCAAAATGAGAACATTAAACCCCTTTGTTCTGCTTTACATAGCAGATTGGGGATAGGTGGCCACCACAGATCATTCTGGTCTTTTCATCTCTGCACCCATGGATAACTTCCCCTCATTTTTTAACAGATAATTATTGTGATCTCTTGCAGAGAAAGTCCTATTGGTTCAAAAGACACTGAAAATAGTACTTACTTTGTACTTTGCCACAGGTTTGAACTAAAGCTGTTAGAGTAACTGCTCAACATCTCAACAGCTTTAGGATGCTTATTTGCTTTCTTCTATTCCCTCAAGAAAGCAGCCCTAGTTAGTTGAGAACACGACCTACTTGACAGAAATATAGGTCCAGCAAAAGCACCATCAGCAAGTACTGCATCTTTCACAGTGCTGTGTGCTGTGCTCACAACGTGCTGCTCTGTTAGCCAATCTTCTCTTTCCAACACAAAAACAATACCAGGACAAAAAAACCTCACCACAAGAGTGCCTTAGCAACAATGGCCATGGTCTCTTCATTATTCATTTTCTAGCCTCCAAGTGAACAGATCTAATCAGTAAATACCATGTCTCATGTTGATACTCATCCTGATCATTCCCCTTTGGTCAATCCCTGCATTAACCTGACACACTGCTGGCTCACAGCAAATGCCAGATTCTCTGCAGGTGTTGGAAAGGACAGAAGTTAGTGCTTCATGTTTTGCCACTACATTAAGGATATTGTTGGGAAATATCTTCCCGTAGCTTTAAGCACATCTGTATGCTGACACAAGCAGTTGCCTTGGAAACAAAACTGCTCAAAATGTAATAAGGACAGAAGATATGTCAGCCAACAGCTTCAAAATTGTTCTCATCGTTAAACTACACTGCTCATCAATCTCTGCAGCATTACAGGAACTGCTGCTAAGTAGTTCTATCAATTTTTCTTTGCAAAAGAAGAAAGTTCCTTCCAGTAAGGTAGCTTCTACCATTTGTACATTTACAGGGTTTCAGGGTGTGGTTTTTTGGGTAGAGGGGGTTAGGTTTAGAAGAGAAACAGCTCAACCCTGGTTATAGCTAATCGTTATAGCTATCAGCACTCTGATATCTGTTAGAGAGGAAAACCATGCAGTAATGGCTTTTACTCTCCTCATTCAAGCAAGATGAAGCAACAGTCTTCACTTAAGCATTTTAATATTGCTGACAGCACTTCAAGATATACACACTTAAGTAACCAAATGACAGCTGCTGAAGGAAACAACCTTCGGATTTCTGCACACAGAATAAAAGGACTACTTGTCAGAATCATGGCCTTGCTCCTTCAGCTATTTTTCACTAGTGAATATAAAAAATATTCACTAATGAAAAATTAGAGACCAGATGATTGTTCAAAACCTACCATGCTGACAAACAAGTGATATTTGTAATACCATTGTGGTTTATTTCAATGTGGGGACAATGTCATGCATACAAAACTGACTTATGAAAAGTCATTCTTCTGCCTGATGTAAAATCCTTGTAACATTATGTATTTTTAATTATCTGCAATACATCAAACATACCCTGAGTTTTGAATAAGGGATACAAAATCCTACGTTACCATGCAAGAGAAGAACGTTCAGAAGCTTTCAAGGTCATCCTTGCTAAAAGACATCATTTTTATGAAAATAAAAGAAGACGCTGCCTTCTTAAAAATGTCTGTGTAAGGGGATTTTACATTAAATTCAGGAGCAGAGCCACTTGTGCCCTTCTTTCAAACACATCCCATAGACCCACAGGCAGGGAAAGGAGGACAAAAGAGAGTCAAACTTGACCTCAGGAGAAATTAACCCATATACCCTGATACCAGGAGCAGCAGGTAGATGCCACAAGGGTTCACAGAAAATCATACCTCTGTTTTTTTGCTTACTGCCGCTGGGGATTCTTTGTGTAAATTTATAGTTTAGATGTCATGCCTCAAATAAGAGCTGTCTTATCAATATACTTCTCAAAGACAATTTATTCTGCCTTTTTATCTAAGTACCACCTTACATGGTTCTGGGGGAATCTAGGACAAGCCTAAATGTAATACTCACTTAGCTGTTATCAGTCACTGATTAACAGTTTGAAATGGCAACTTCCTTCCAAATCAACGTTTTTTATTCTCCCCCACATCCCTCAAAGAGCAGAGGAAAAAAGGTTAAGCACATAATGCTGGGAGCTTGCTTCCAACTCATCGCCTTTCTTAGGGCTTAGATGACCCTGGATATCCCAGACAACCAGCAGAGCCCCTTGCCCTAATCCACAGGGCCGCTCTTTGAAAACAGCTCTCATCCCCCTGCTTTTCTGACATACCCTATCTTAGAAATGTTCTCTTGGAATTATTTATGTAGTTTGATTCACTAATTATTTCCTACTAAGTTCCAAACAATCCTCTTATCTCCCTATCATCAGTCAAAATAATATGTGTAATTGTCACAATTAGTAATTCTCCAGCACATTTTTCTCTTTTGTTTTTAATACTTTCAGATGCCTAAAGTCAATCTGTGACAAGAATCTGATCTGTGATGAAGATCCAGAATGATGAGTCAAGCTTGTGCATTTGAGAGGTCCGGATCATAACTGATTTCAGTATGAGCTTCCTTCTATCTTTCCTGGCCTCCAGCATGTCTGCAAACTTTACCTCAAGGGATGCAGCAGCATCAGCACAAATTTACCTCCAGACCTCTCAGCCCAGAGCTCTCCATGCAATTATTCATATTGAGCTGACAAGCTATAAGAAGTGATTTTCTCGTGCCCTTATATTAGCCTCCAAATGGTCTTTTGTCACAAATAAGGCAGCAGCAAGAGAGATGTTTGGGGAAGCCACAGTCTGCCATCTTGACTGCATGTACAGTATGGATGAAACCCTTCCAGAAAGATGTGTGTGTAAGATGGCATCCTAGCAGGTAACTGCATTGCTTCATACAGGTGACACAGATCAATTATTTAAGCAATTTGATACAAAAGCTATACAATCTTCAAGACTTGCACTCTACAAAGAAAAGGAGATAGTACAACCACGTGGTAGCCTGCAGGCGCAGTGGGCTCTGAAAGTATTTTATGTTAACAAGAACTATTTTGTAGACAACTAATGCATGAGCTTGGTTTGATCATAATTATGAAATTTTTCTCGGTAGCACAAGAAAGGCACAGAAAGCACTGGCAAACTGCCCAGGGTCTTTGAGCCTTTGCACCAGTTTTGCAGTTTGTTGTAATGTTGAGAGAAAACTCATCTCTATCTCAGAAACTACAGCAAGACTAAGATTTCTGGATGAAGCTAAAGAATGCGACTTAAAAATTGACTTAGGAATATACAGTGAGCCAGCATTGCATTTGTACCTCTGCCTACAGACATGACTTGTTCTCGCCCTCCCCAGCTCTCCTACTATCCCTAAACAAAACAAAAAGGCAGCCACCAAAAAGATGGAAACAAGACTCACAATACTCACTGTTAGAGGACTGACCCATAGTTCCCATTTTAAGCATTCAGTTCCTACAGAGCTTGCACAAAAACACAACCATAGATTTTAAGATTTGCTTAATATTTTCTTTACTTATATGGCCCTAGACTAGAGGGTGGGGCAGAATATTTTGCAGATTGACAGGGAGGGGGTTAGTCAAGTTATTCCTACAGAGTGAAAAAATTAGAACTTAAAAGACTACGCTGTCATTTTAAAAAAATATATATATTACACAACTCACGAAAAGTTTCAGCTTGTTTTCTGAAGACAGACCATAGTTACTGGAGGAGAGCAGACTTGAAAGGGTAATTCATTGCATCAGTCGTATCAGATTATTTTAAGAGGAACTGAATTGCCCTGTGGAAGTATCTACTTATGTCTAAACAATTAGCTTAGACACTGAATTTCAGACAGTTGGTGCTAGATGAAATGAATCACCCCTTCCTTTATTCTCTTCTACCTCTGTACCCCATTTGCCTGCTGGAACATAAGGGAAGCAAGTCCCTGATTGTAGTTCACGTAGAGCTGATACTGCGGTACGCTATCCAGCATCTCAAGTTTCTTATCAACCCCTGGGAGTCTCCAGCCTATAGGGAAACAGTAGGATACTGATATAGTTTGTTTCCATAACACAATAATCCCAGAGCATAAAATCTCAGAAACTGAGTTTTTACATGTTCATAGAATATTAACTTACAGGTGCTCTCCTGTAACAGCAACTATCACAAAGAAAGTAAAAAAACTCATACCAGAGACTTCAAATGGAAGTGCTTCTTCAAAGACTGTCAAACAGTGAGGCAGACCTTTTCAAATGAGGCACAGTAGGTAGTTGAGACAAAACTTCAATTTATATTGCTGTTTTCCATACAAAAATATCTAATTTCGGCAAACACATGGAAAATTTATGTAACTACATCCAAACCTGGCTAATAAATTTTTTGTTGAATTTTTCACTATTCAATCAAAATAAAAATACGTACCTACCCGTAAATACAGATTAAAAGTTATACATCAATTTTGAAATTCTGTACCCCTAGTTTCTCTTCCTTCTGGATTTTGATCCAAGTATCTTAAAACGTTTTACCATTCTCCTTATAGCCACATCTAAATTTTGCATATTAAAAAAAATCACATATAGAAGGTGACAGCTCTTCAGTTTAGGAGGAAACAACCTCATTGAACAAGTACCTGGAGGTTCTACTTCTTTCTTTTATCCAAAGTGAAAGCTTTACTTGCTTTTTCGCTAAATGTCACAGTGAATTTGCACTCTTGTTAAAGTATGGGCCCACTAAAGCACAATACTGAAAATGTCCAATTTCTCAGTGAAAAGCCAATGATGATTTAAAATAATAATGGCCCTTCACAGCCTATGTGGCAAACTGACTAATGGATCTGGGCTTTGGAAAAAGAAAAGCTTCCAATGACACAGAAAGGAAGGTTACAGGATTGGGAATGCCATTTAAAATAGTCAGTGAGAAATTCAGGACAGGAAAATATTTTATTAGTTTAAAAGTAGAAATACAGGGGGAAATCTCATCAGCTTCACACATATCTGCACAGGCAAGAGTTTTTTTAGGGAGACTGCAGATCATGCAACTTATGTTTAAGCAGAGTGCATACATACTGATTATAACAAATAGCGTGCTAGTTGTGATATGGTTGTAGCTGGCCCTCCAGTTAGAATAACAACTGTGTGGTGAATATTTTAGCTTTGCAACACTCCTGACAGCAGAAAAAATAACATTATAAGCTGGCACTAGGCACCCTGTATACAAAATTACCAGCCTCAGGAATTACAGTAACAGTACCTCAGTTTTATCAAGTATTTCATAGAATCACAGACTCTTAAAAAGTGTAAAAGACCTTTAAGATCATCAAATCCAACCCTCAAGCTAGCAGCACCAAACACCACGATTCACTCTAGTGCTCAAAGTTACAAGTACAAAGCAGAAAGAGCCAGAAGAAGAGCTGTAAAGTTTGACACAACACCAGAAGTCTTACTTGATGCCACCCCAGAGCAGGGTCAGCCTGAGCATGTAGCACACTTACACCTGGAAACATTGCACATCCTTGCTCAAGGCTCAGCCTGCTGACAGCTGGCTGACAATCAGCAGTGAGCCCCATCCTGCTCCTACTGAGCTTTTCAAATGACCTGTTATTCCAGGAACTGCTGTTTCCACTGCATGGCCTTGGATGGAAGTGTGTGTCTTTTACAGTATGACTGCAGAATATCCCAGCACACAGTTTCCAGGAAACATCTGCAGCATCCATGCAAACACACAGCAATCAGCAGTGTCACGGTCTCTTATGTCTGCTGCCACTTCAGGTCCTGGTGGATCTGGTCCCTTAGTGATGCAAGAAGCTCCAAATCAAATACACAATTCAAGTTCTTGCCAGTGAAAACCTCGGAATAACTCTTCAACCACCTTCACCACTTCTGACTGTCTACAGCAGAAAATCAAAGTTGAGAAGTAGGCACAGGTCTTCCCTCCCCTAGAGGGAAGAGGAACTTCTGGCCCACAGCAGGTGGGAAAGAGAAATATTGAGCAGATGTTCTGAGCAGCAGTGAGCTGAGGCTGTGTAAGTTGAACCATGGCTGGAAAGATGCCCAGAGGAGACAGATCTGGTCAACAGCAGCTGAACATGAGCCAGCCGTGCCCAGGTGGCCAAGGAGGGAAATGTCCTGTGTATCAGCAATAGTGTGGCCAGCAGGACCAGGGCAGTGATCATCATGAAGTGCATAAGCATTTCACACAAAACTTACAGAAATACCATCTTTACAGTTTTCTCAAGACCTGTGCTGGGCTTGAATATCTCAGAACCAGCCAAGCTTGATTTCACTGCATTTTTAGAAAGCTCTTAGTAGGCAGACAAAAATTATGAACAGAGTAGTAACCTCAGGTGTACTAAAGAAAAGCAAAACCTTTGACTAGACTAATGAGGCCCTTATATTCCAGAGTGGAAAGACTGTATGATGTCTGTACAGTATTATAACAGATCCCTCAGTAAGCATTTAGTGATTTCAAGGTCTGAAATCATTTAGTGATTTCAAGGTCTGAAATCATTTAGTGATTTCAGAGTCTGAAATCATTTAGTGATTTCAGAGTCTGAAATCATTTAGTGATTTCAGAGTCTGAAATCACTAAATGCCCTCAATGGATCTGACCAACTAACTGGAAACATCAAGAACTGAGGAGAGGGAAGGCTGTACCCTAAGTACCACCTCTGTCAATCTTAAATGCTTCACCCCAAGCATTTATCCACAAGCCAAAGCCTTTCCATAAGGGAAAAGAAACTTTTTGCCTTACTCCAGAAAGTACCCTAACCATCAGGTCAAACTGCTCTGAACAGCAGCACTTAACCTCCATAACGAAGCTGTTTCACTTTGCAAAGTACACCCCAGATCATTATTAGTTTAGAAAGCCAACTAGCATGAAGGACCACAATTTTCTAGTCCAGATATTATCATACTCAAGAGCAAAGAAAAGCTAAGTGTCAGTTACTACAACCATGCCATTCTTTTGTTGTTAGCTTACAGCTTGGTAAGATTGTGGCATTCTGGTCATACAGAGAAAGGCAAATCACCTATTCTGGGTGACACCTAGGTTGAAGAACTGAAGATCGAGCGTTATTCTTTTTTTTTTTTTTTTTTAAGTTATCCCTTGATCTTCAAGCAAGTATCTGACCTTCCCACTTGCAACTGATGATTCATCTATAAAACCACAAAGAGAAAAGCAGCAGCATCACAGTTTGAATTATGTGATTACAAAGTATGTTTACCCCAGAAGTCCCACTTGTCCTTGGAGACCTCTGCCTCTGATTCACCACACAGCTCATGCCTGCCACAAGCTTGCTCGTATGGAGCCCGTGGGACAACTTCATCTCTTTCTTGTCCTGTAACTCTATTGAGCAGTCCTTGAAATTAAAATCCTTTCCCTTAAAAACTCTTATGTTATAATACAGGGCTGGTAACAAATCACTGGGAAGTGTTCAGCCCTCTGTATCAAGTCTGCAACATTAGGCATCCATGAAACACACAGTAAATTCAATTTTGCTTTATGCTAGGCAAGGTAAGGAGCTGATAAAAGGCAGACAGAGCATTGACTCATACCAGAGCGCTACTTAAAATGCTGAATTTTAAATAATAGGGGGCATCTAAGACATCTCAAATACTGGTGTCTTTTAAAAACAAATAAGGATGGAAAAGGCAGCTATTTTAAAAGCTTCTGGCAAAGAGAAAATCCTGTTAGTAGTTCACTTCCTGACAGAAACCTAAAATAGATGAATGAAGAGAAAGTGAATAATTCTCCCCAGTCTCATTAATGGCAAGGTAACCAGAATTACTACAAGCCACTAGCACATTCTTCTGAGGTATGACAATAACTTTTACCCCAAAGTTTAAAGCAAGCTAACCACTGACGCTTCAGGTATAGACACATATGTGATCCAGGAATGTAACAGTACTCCCCCATATGCATCTCTTCCTATTCCTCCCCCTCTCCTCTTCTGCATTTCAGTCTCCAGCAGAAACTAGCTCTACACTGTGGTAAGAGCAGGGCTTCTCAGCATAAGCTACCTTACTTAGTTCAAAGGTAGATTAAATACAGTTGCTGACACTGTATGTGTTTCTTATGAACAGAATAATTCTACATGCAATTCCTTTCTTTCAGTTTCAACTGCCTGATCCCATGAATAGGGCAGCCTTAGTGAGACCACACAGTTTTGGATAATGCCCCTTGACCAGAGGTATCAACCCTAAGACAGCCACTACTGTTAAAATGCTTCACCTGTATCTAAATGTCAAAGTAACAGCAAAAACAAGTGATGGTCTAGAATGTCCTATAAAAAAAGGCCAACCTGACACAACTGAAAATATCTTACAACAGTACTCAAGGTTAAACTGAGACAGGAACTTCACACAAACTGCCACCAATGGACAGGAGCTTACAACTCCCCTGCCTTGGGCAGTAAGACCTTTCACAAGATCAGGTTGCTCAAATCCCCATCCAACCTGGCCTTGAACACTTTCTATGTGAGATGGTGCTCCAAAGCCAGCTGTGAGCAGTCTGAAACATAGTGCCTCAAAACTGACTGGTGAAGGGTCTTGTACCTTGAGACACCACACACACAAACATTACACAATATGTGTTGGAGGTCAGAATAAAGAGAACCAGAATTGTAAGCTGAAAACAGACTGTCGTCCTCTCCCTTCCTAAAACTAGCTGGCACTGGGAAGCAAAGCACAACAGTATTTTATGTTGTCATTCATTTGGGATTTTTCTTTCTGTAATGAGGCAAAAGAGGACAGAATATGGAGCAAACACACTCCTCCAAAATATGCAGTTCCTATGCCCAATTTATCTCATTCCTGAATTAGTATATATACTTCATTCTGGGACTTAAAATTATATGAAAGCTTTTGTATTATAGAAAAAAAAAAAAAACGGCATCTGATTAGACCTAACAAATACTTTGCTTCTAAGTGCTTTCTGTTCAAAATAAAGATCTATTATTTCCCATCAAACACTGTGTATGTTTTTGTTTTGGCTCATTAACCTGAGCTGGGCAAGCTGTAAATAGAAAGCTCTGTTCTCATTGATTCATTTTTTTAAATTAAAACAAAAGATTCAGCAAAAGAAGCAGAATGTTTACCATTAGAAATTAATCACTCCAGCCACTACCTGAACGACAAATATTGCTGAAAAATAGTCTTATGATGACACATTGTGAATAGTCTGAATTTTATTTACAGGCTTACTTTTAATCCTAAAGGCCAGATGCTGCCTGTTAGAAAAATGCACTTCAGCCAAAACTGTCATAATCTTGTATATGCTACAATGACAGCAGAATTTCTACCAGATTATGCCCTTTTATTTTCACATCTCTGTGTGTGCAGATCTGAGCGTGGGAAGGACTTGCAGATTCGCAGTTTGGAAAAACCAAACATGGCTAAAAACTACTTAACTTGAGATTAGGTGAAGTTGCTGTTTTCCTATACAAAAGCTACTCATTCCCAAGGCAAAACAGATAACTAACTCCCAGTGAAGCTGTCAGAGAAAAGAGAATAAACACATTTGCATGTTACTGTAAATCAATTGTAACTCAAGCTAATCAGGTTTCCCCAGGATGCCAGAATCTGAAAGCTACCTTCAATACTGTTATATTACATGGGCAGAACTCCCCTTTCCTACCTAAAATGTTCAAGACAAATTTATTAAATAGGTGCAGCAATGCAAGTTTTATGAATCCTGCAAAAGATTTGTTACCCACAATTGGGTTTCATCTGTATCAGCAGATAAAAGTTTTCAACAAATTACATAAATGTAGAAAGTGAAAACTTTTACATATCATGTAAAGTTGCACTACAATATAATGTAAACTTTTTATTGATAGAATGACACCTCTACCACCGTGTTTATTTTTCAGTACTATAATGCTCATTGCAAGTTCTCATCTACAACTTCCTTAGAAAGGGAAGAGGAGGAGCAGACACTAATCTCTTCTCTGTGGTGACCAGGGGGAACAGCCTGAAGTTATGTCAGGGGAGTTTAAAGCTGGGCATCAGGAAAAGGTTCTTCACTGAAGGGTGACTGGGCACTGGAACAGGCTCCCCAAGGAAGTGGTTACAGCGCTAGCCTGACAAGAGTTCAAGAAGTGCCAGGCACGTGGTGTGACTCTTGGGGATGCTCCTGTGCTGGCCAGAAGTTGGACTTGATGATCTTGGTGGGTCTCTTGCAACTCAGCCTCTTCTATGATTCTGTGATCCTATGTGTAGTACTGCACTTAACCATGATATAAGGGCCAGTAAAAATATTATCACAGTCTTCTAATGCAGATTTTCTGAACTCAGATATTGAAGAAACCAAAGATTGAATCATGTTTGACCATTTTTTACTGAGAATATGAAGCCAAAGAGTCTGCAAGTTCAGCCCTCACAATATTAAATATTTTCTGATGGGCAATTCAACATAGGCAATGAATGGCAACTTTATTAACCATTTTAGAATCACAGAATCATTTAGGTTGAAAAAGACCTTTGAGACTATCAAGCCCAGCTGTTAGATCAGTACTGTCATGTCCACCACTAAACCTTGTCCCATGTACATCTACATTACTTTTAAATACTTAAAAGGTTGGTTATTGAAACACTATCCTGGGCAATCTGTTTTTCCATGAAAAAAACTTTCCCAATATCCAGTCAAAATTTTCCCTGATATAAAATCCTCCTGTTCTGTCACTTGGGAAATGAGACCAACCCCTACACAACTACACCTTCCTTTCAGGCAGCTGTAGTGAGTGATAAGGTCCTATTTGAGCTGCTTCGTCTCCAGTCTAATAACCCCCAATTCCCTCAGCTGCTCCTCATCAGACCTGTGCTCCTGACCCTTCCCCAGCTCCACTGCCCTTCTCTGGATCTGCTCCAACACCTCATGCAGTGATGGGCCCAAAACTGGACGGAGGATTTGAGGTGTGGCCTCACCAGTGCCGAGTACAGGGGGACAATCCCTGCCCTGGTCCTGCTGGCCACACCATTGCTGGTACAGGCCAGGATGCCACTGGACTCCTTGGCCACCTGGGCACAGTATGGATGATGTTCAGTCAGCTGTCAACCAGCACTTCTTCCACAGGGCAGGTTTCCAACCATTCTTCCCCCAGCCTGTAGCACTGCCTGGGCTGGCTGTGATCCAATTGCAGGATTGGGAACGCTGGCTTTGTTAAATCTCTTCCAGCTGATCTCAGCCCATCAATCCAGCCCATCCAGATCCCCCTACAGACTCCTCTTGCCCTTCCATAGATCAACACTCTTGCCCACTTTGGTGTCATTTGCAAATGGACCAGGGGTGAGGACTAGTCCCAGTACTAAGCCCTAGGGACACTCCTGGTGACCAGCCACCAGCTGGTTGTAACTCCATTCTCCACCACTCTCTAGGCCCAGCTATCCAGCCAGTTTTTAGCTAATGAAAAATGCACCTGTCTGAGCCATGGGCTACCAGCTTCTACAGGAGACTGTTGTGGGGAAAAGTGTCAAAGGCTTTATTAAAGTCTAGATAGACAACATTCACTAAGTAAGGTCATTCTGTAATAGATGGTGTTGGCCAAGCAAGACCTGCTTTTCATAAACCCGTGCTAGTTAGGCCTGATCCCCTGGCTGTAACTCTCAGTGTCCGCGGGGCTGATGCTTAAAATGTAGGGCTTAGCACGCAAACACTGAGAATATGAGATAGAAAAAACCCTGAAGTTATCACAATCAAGTCATGCAGAATAGCTTCTCAATGGCCAGCAAGTTTGGAATGTCAACACATATGGAAATGAGACAGAACAGCACCTTTCTTCATGGTATTTAAAATGAAAACTAGCTGGGTTTAATAGGTGAATATCTTTTCTTTGAGACATACAGAGGAAGATGGATAGGATTTATAGACAGTCAGTCATGGAAACTCACTTCACCCCCATGAGAGACTATTAAAAACTAGATGTTACAGCCAAAAGGACAATGTGCTGACAAGCAGCTAAAATCACAAGCTTCACATCCTTGCCTGGGAAGTCAAAGTCAGGGCAGTCACTCTCAGATCCAAAACATGTTAATATATCCCAAAGGTATCGAAAGCAGGACAAAAAATGTCTTTATAGTAAATGGTTTCATAGTTTCTTCCAAGTTACCTTGAATACAAGAAGGCAGTATTAATATTTCTTTTTATTAATATTTGCAGCAAAATAGTATACAGCAGAAGAAATACAGTTTTCAAAATATCCTGACTCACAATGAATGCAACAGGATGTAGATCCTAAATCCTTAGTCTTTCAAAGCCTCACTTTGGCCTTTGGACTCTCACTTTTAATGAGGGCATTTTCAGGCAACTGGACCTGCCTAATACCTGAACTCAGAGAACCAACATAACTAGATACATAAGATAACTTCAATAAGATAACTTCCACCAGAAATGTCCATCTTTCACTGTATGACCCAATCACACTAGCTTTGCTTTAATGCAATTTCACTTCCTTGTATCAGAAATATTAGAATAATTCTGTAGAGCCACTAAAGCAAACACATTCAAAGCAATCAGGAAATCTAAATGTGGAACACACTGCTCTAGAGAATCAAAGCAGCCCTGTCAACTCAGATTGTCCTGAAAATGAGTTCATTATCAGCCGTAGGAGTAAACACAAAGAACAAGTACTCAGTGCAATGTTACTTAATAAAAACAGAAAGCTCCCATCAAATATTGGTAAACTATAAGCATGCTTTTACTGAAGTTTAGATGATAAGCATAGAAAGCATGAATTAGGGCAGAAGTCTTGCAGAGCAAATAAAGATATTCTGGGTGACTTAGGTTTTGTTTCTGTAAAGGCACAAGCAATCAAAGTCAATCTGTCTGCAGAAAGAAGAATAAATCATGAACAACTGCTGGGAGGATGCATTATCATGCTTGATAAGAAAGCCTAACAGTTGTATTCTTATCACTCAAACAGGAGTGACTCAGGCAAAATGCTCTACTTTTGACACTCATTCAATGGGTCTGGCTCCTCCCAGAACCTCCCTTCAGCCTATTTTAAAAGGGAACAGGAGACTCTAGCAGAACTTTGGCCACTACTTAGCACTCAAGGGTTGAGAAACAAACAACATTCAGAAGGTGGGCTTGGTCTGAGATGCTTCACAGAGCAAGCACTTACAAAACCTCTGAACAGTCAGAAGGTTCCCAAGAAAAACAAACAGCACCTCTGCAACACCAGGGAACAACCACCAGAGGTGTTTTTTCTATAAAGAAAGGTGAACTTTCATAAACCCCTCCCCAAGAGCCACCAATGCTCCCCAGCCTGAATGGATTCCTCTGAGAGAGGATTACACATCAAATCCTGCAAATTCTTTTAACTTTCTCCTTAACCTCTTTTTCACCTCCATACCACAGAAATATAATCAGGGCCAGGAGGAATAGTAATCACAGGCTGGGTACAGGCTGGTTGAGTAGCACTACTAAGAAGTCCATTTGAAAAATTTATATGAAATACTTCAATTGAGAGGAGGAGAAAGTACTAATGACTTCCAAGCTGTCCCCAGGAGAATATATATGTGTATTTGAGCTATCAAAAATGAACTCCAACATAGAAACAAACTCAATTTGTAAATGTTTTTCTATCAGCCAAAGGAAGAACTTTGAAATAAGATCAGACAAATACTTAAGTAACTCGGCTTGTTTGATTAGTTTGGTAGATTTTTTGCAATGTCACCGCTCTGTGACAAATGCCAACCCTTTAGAGTGTGACATGGCACCCTGGGAACTGCAACTGAATTACATTAGCAAGAGTGCTGTCCCAGCTAAAGTCCACAAATCCTCAACATAAAGCATTTGTACAATTGCACTCCTGCACTATGAATAACTCGAGTGTGCTACCAACCACAGTGAACAGTATGCCCATTGATTTGGATAACCTGGATGTGTGTCAGGGTAACTAACACCTTTTTGCTGATTTTCAGGAAACAAACATTTTTTCCATTGAAAGCTATTTCTGCAGAATAACAAAAGAAATGGGACATCAGAGATGTCATCTGTTTTCATCTGATACACAGCATTTATAAATATAAATGGACAGCATTTGACTACTAGGCTGACTTTAGGCAATGCAAATTTAATTTCTTCATTGTAATTCCACTACAGGAATACATGTTACTCCTTCTACAAGCAAGTCATCTTTTGTTAATAAAGGTCTCCTTTCACTTTTATTTGTGATTATCAGAAAGATTTATTTTTATTGAGACTGTAATGGCAGTTTCAGCAATAGTGTTTCCATTTCCTACAATGTGTTTTCCAGAGGAAAAGTACACAGACAAACACAGAAACAATGAGGACATATTATAAAACAAGTTCATCACAAGTTTAAAACATCCTCCATAAAGGACTAAAAAAGACTTAAAAAATTAGAGTGATCTAGTGGACACTTCCCCATTCCAAATTGCTTTGAAGGTAGAGTCTTTGCTAACCTCCCCTGCCCACCCCCAGTACTTTAACTGCAATCAAAGACTCAGAAGTGAGGGGTGACATTCATGGACCAGTTCCAGATGCACCTAGAAATCACAATAATGCAGGTGAAAAGTACCCCCTTGGACCCTCTTTAGTTTCCCCACAATGAAAGACTACCGTGCACTAATGTAGCAGTCTGTTGTTCCACCTAAATATCTACTACATATAAAAAAAAAAAAAGACCACATAGTTGCAATAAATTTTTAACTGGAAAACACAAGGAAGGAAAAGCGTGAAGCAAGTTCTAAACTGCAAATACACTATGTTTTGCATGACTTTCTCAAAATTTTTCTGAGACCAAAACTGAACTTAGTTAACATTTTTATGAACATGGCAGGAAAGTCAAATATTGCAGTTTTGTGTCTGATACTGAGCATCACTAAGTTGTTCTACAGTGTTTAGTAAGGAGATATTTGCTACTGCTTCAGAGTGAAGCTACAGGAAATACTAGGTAGCACAAGACACTTTTTATTGCCTCTTCATAAATGCCAAGCAATTGGAACAGTCAAATCTCACCTTGTACTCTAATCCCACAAAGCTGGTTTCATAAATTCCTCATTAAAGGATGCACTGATGCAGTTCTGGTGCATGTTGCAATAAATATGCTGCCTTGTTTAATTCTGGTATCTTACAGGAAAAGCCAGATCATTGAATAATCAGATTTAGGTATCAGCACAGCAGGAGATCTATGTTTTAAACCCATTTAAGGGCTGCAGATACCATATGCCAGCTGACAAAATCATGCAACGTAATTGACTCTAACACTATCCTCTTCTGTTGGGCTCTTGTTTATTGAAAGACAATCTATGAAGCTGTGCTACAAGGACAGCCACAGCTCCTTTTGTCAGTGTCCACTGAACTGACAGGCTCATTAAAATGCCTTTGTACACAATCTGTATGAATCAGTGAAGCTTGGTATTTAACCAGTAGACAGTTTAAACATGTTTGTGGAGAGGTAAGTTAGGGGAGAGGGTGAATGAGAGGAAACCATTTAGTACACAACAATTTCTAGTTCTTTTTGCCAGCAGAGACCGTGTGTAAATTCCTCCACTGCGTGCTCACTCAACACTCGCTGCTAAGATGGGGGTTCCAGTCTTCTGTTTGCTGCCTCTCACTCCCTGCACCAAAAGCAGTTTACTGGGAAGAAAGAAATGCAGAGCCTGCTGCAAGGAGTGATTAGAGGCTGTGCTGTTACAGCTCGAGAAAACAGCCTCAGCCAGGCATAAGGCTAGCTCAGTATGCACAGGGAACCGCAGCCACGCTCCCGACTGCACTGCAGACACACCAGGAGCTTTCATCCATCCCTACAACCCCCTGGAAGCTTACACAGAAAGACTGCTGAGGACACAGCCACAGCTGTGACTGCCACCACTACTGAGCTTTCCAGGCTGTGGATTTCAGTTTGACAAGTAGAAATCTTCAAGTTACTCAGTAAAGGCTTCACAGGAAATGTATCCCCTAAGCTGCTCCAGCCCTCCTGACAAGCAATTACAGCCTCTCACTGCACAGCTCCTGTTTCAACCTGGCTGGCATTAGGAGGGATAAAGAGGAAACAGATTTGATGTTTGGAGGTTTGAGGTGGCTTTATTGGTATGTTTCAGGTTTTTGTTTGCTTGCATTTTTTTTTTTTTTTCCCAATATGGCCATCCAACATCGCTGTGTACTATAGAAATGCTGGTTTCAATTTTTGCACAGACTAGTCTGCTTTAATGGTAATCTGAACAGCCAAGACTCTTTGCATTTCTATAGGTACTTGAGCATTTTTGGGGGGCTGAATGGCACAATCCAAGTAAAAATAATTCACTTTTACAAATCAGAAAATTCTCTCTTCTGTAGCAAGCTAGATTGAAACAGAGAGCTCAAAACATGCAGTTCAAGAAAGCCACATTCCAAAAACATTTCCCCCCCTTCAGCACACACTGTAAGTTCCTCTTACAAATGTTATCCATTTCTATACACAAAATACAGAGCAGGACTTCTTTCCAATTACACCAGCTGATGAGAAATAAGAATAAGACCTTGTCCACCTATGAGTTAATATACACCACTTTACTCATTTTATTTATTATCACTGCATTTAAATGAACCAATTTCCTTACACCACTGTAATGAAATATTTATGGCATGAATGGAAAGAAGAAAAAGCTACCATTCTAAATTCACCTTCTGCAAGTGGTGAACATTCTCTTTTTAACATGGCTGTTGAGATAGTTAAACCAATACATATCACCAGCTATCATGGAAAACTATGACAAGCAATAAATTACAAGTAATTCCATCTCCTTGACTATATTAAGTCAATAGTTCTTTAAGTATCTTCTCACACCAAAGTACACTGGGAGTGTGAACAACTGAATATTAAACCACTCAAACTCATTTCATTGCCTTGCAGTAAGCTGACAGAAGTGATCCACAGTGCATCCTACACAAGTACAACCATGACTTAAAAAAAGCCCCAAACCTTAAAAACACTGGACTGCACTAAACCAAGTGCTGGTAATAGCAGATATGTTTAGGATGAACATTCTCCTTTGCTGGGTGTCTGAGAAAAATCCCACTCAACTGCATCACTAAAAAGTCTGCCTGTGTTCACACATGGAGGCTGAGTACCCTTGTGGCCTTTCAATTTATAAGTACTGGATTTCACTATCTCAGTAAGGGCATTTTCTGAATAAAGACTTCCCTCAGCCCCTCCTCCCCCACCTTTTTAATGCACTTTTATGAATATTACATTGAAAGGACAAATAAAACCCATGATTATACTCAAGATCTACTAAAACTGACAGTAAACAGCAGCCTAGGCAGTACTGTCATGTGAACAAGAACTGCAGACAGACTGTCACAGCCATGGGCCATGTCATGGAAGTTTTCTAGAACTTTGCTCATCCTTGGTGCTCTTGCATTTAGCTTATCTCCAACCTGTCAAACATCTTTTCTGGAGCCTGAAGCCCCATGCAGGGCACATTTCATTTCACTCCATACTTGGTATTTTCTGAGACCCAGCAGTACTGCAAATAACCACTTTGCTTATAAAGCCAGTAGCAATGTTTTCCAACAAGATGTCATTCCCAGTTAGTGTTCAGCTGAAATCAGCTACAACATCAAAACTCTTCGATTCAAACCTGCTTAGCCATCAACCAATTCCCATGTATTTGGTTACTCCTCTCAAATTCACCCTTAGCTTTTACAGTATTAAAAGAGAAAACCCACAATTTTAAATCTCTTCTCTAACATAGCTTTTCTCTTTGATTAAATTGCAGGACAGATCTTAATTAAAAATTCTTCCTGTTTCACAGCATTAATATGAATATGTAGCAAGATCAGAAGATTCTCTGCACCTGGAAACAAACCAGCCCAACCATACACTACACTCGCTTCTGTATCTACTTTGTACAAAGCTTCAACTAGTTAGTGTTTTTACACAATGTTCATAGGAGTGCTAGAAAAGTGTCAAAAGCTTTACTGCAGTCAAGATGTATCAAACTTATTTCTCCCATATCCAGAGGCACATTGCCCTGTCACAGAAAGAAAACAAACTGATTCAAAGTGACTTTTCCAAGTCTATATTGACTGTTGTTTACCCACCCTCACTTTCCTCAAAACACTTGTTAATTGCTTTTTTTTTTCAGCATTTTTCCAGTAACTAACCTGCCTGGCCTGTAGTTCTATACTTTCAACCCCTGATCCCTTTAGAAAAAGGCACTAAGTCAGTCTTTCTGTGGTTTTTCAGGATTTCAGTTATCTTCTGTTCATTCTCAGATAAGGTCCCTAATAGCATCAACCCATTTTAGTCACTTGCCTAAACTTTCTATCCGCTGTAAGAGTATTTAGGAAAGGACCCCAAGCTTTAGCCTCCATGGATGAATGCTAGGCTGTGTTCTGCATCTTAGCCCTTGTGCTTGTCTGCTCACAGCTAATCCTGCTCAGTAAAGTAAAAATGGTGCTTACAACCTCTTTAGCAACATCTGTTGCTAACTTTCTCATCTTTCTGCCTAACAGACAAGGTCTTTCTCTAGTGATTTCCCTTTGCCACTAATATATTTACAGCATGTTTTCTTACTGCAGCTTTGTCAGCCCTTTCTTGTTTTGTACCAAGTCCTTCTGATAATGTCTCTACACACGAGCACCACTCTTTTTTCAGACATGTTCAAAAGCTGACCTAGTACCCCTTTTTTGCATGGCTCCTTCAGTTTCTGACTAATGAATAGCTTGTAATTAGGCAGTAGCAATTATGGCTATCTATTCTTCCCAAAGAAACAGCTTGTACTTGTGCCCTTACAGCATGTCTTTAAGAAACCACTACATCTTCTGTCCTCAGACATTGACAAATTCTTTGATTTTGTTAAGTATGTTTTCGAGGCCATTGCTAAATAGCTACTTTAATCCAATTCACCATCCTCCTCTATCCCTTCCTTTCTTTCAGTCAGAAGCAAATACAGAAGACATTCAATATGAGTTGCTTTCAGCACTGCCCATCAAAAGAAGTGCTGAAATTTTGCTCATCTTTGCATGTTAAAATACTCTTTTCTGGAAGGTGCCAGAGCTGCTGAAGTCCCCCTGAATACTTGGGAACACACATAAATAAGAAATAGTCTACTTGAGGAATCTAAAGAGAACTAGAATCACTTTTTTTTTCTTCATTGTACCTTTAGAGGCTTTTCAACACTGCCCAGTGGATTAAGTAAAGACATCTTCAATACAGAAAGAATTAATCCTCTCAGCTGTCCTTGTTTTCCCTTTAGTACAGTATTTACTCAACACTTGTGTCGTAAAAATTACTGCACTTACTTGACTTGAGGGGCTGACTGGTGATTCTCCTCTGCTTTCATGAGGTCCCCCCTGGAGTACTGCATCCAGATCTGGGGTTACCAGCACAGGAAAGACATGTACCCCCTAGAGCAGGTCCAGAGAAGGGCCACCAAGATTATGAGAGGGAAGAGACACCTCTCCTATGAAGACAGGCTAAGAGAGCTGGAGTTGCTCAGCCTGGAGAAGAGAAGGCTCTGGGGAGACCTCACTGTGGCTTTTCATTACTTAAAGGGGGGGAACAAAGAGGGAGAGAGTTTTTAATCAGGGCCTGTAATGATCAGAAAACAGCAAAAAGCTTTAAAATGAAAGCAGGTAAAGTTTAGATTGGTCACAAGAAGGACGGTTTCATACGATGTGGGTGGCGAGGCACTGGAACAGGTTGCCCAGCGAGGCTGAGGATGCCCCATCCCTGCAAGTGTTCAAGGTCAGGTTGGATGGGGCCCTGAGCAACGTGGTCTAGTAAATGTCCCCGCCCATAGAAGGGAAGCTAGACCAGATATCTTTAAAAGTCCCTTTTAAACAAACAAAAAAACAACAACAAAAAAAAAACCCAACAAAAAAAAATTTATGCGTATGGTAAATACAGTACAACTTGGATTTACACGTATATCAATTTCCTCTTATTTCAAATATATCAACAAAGCAGCATACTCATGTTCTTGATTCCAGGCTAAAACAGGAAGGTATTTGGTCCTTACTGCCACCTAATAAGAATAGCAACACTTAATGTAATATGCTGAAAGCAGAGTATCATATCGGGAGACTTCACCTCACTTCCTTTCAATATAGATCACAAACATCCCTTGATATCAGGGTGTGACTTTTTTTGCATTAAATCAGTGACTGTTTCATGGAGCAGCTGATTAGGATGCCTGCAAAAGAAAATGAAATCCTTGATTTAGCCCTAAATATAGAGTGGCTCTTCAGCTACAAGATTCTGAAAACTCTTCCATGCAATAGTTTCCCAGTTGGAGGAATGGAGAAGAAAAATAAACCTGTAGCTGCATCCAGCTTCAGAGACTGCAAACACAAAAAGTAAGCAAGCTTGTTAAGAGAATATGAAAGGGCCAGATAAAGAATTTCAATCTCTGCAGGCACTGTGGAGATTATGAACAGCAATAACCAGAAAAATCAGGCAGGTATATATTTCCTAATAAATAGAAGCTAAGAAAGGAAACCAGACTGGTTACAACAGCAGTGTAGGAGTGAGGTTACCTTCAAAAAAGCTGAAGTCAAATCCAAATAGAAAAACACAGCTCAACAGATCATAAAATATGGCAAATTAATGTAAAAGCACACCAAGGCAGGCAAAACAAACAAAAGATATGATGAACAACTGGCAGGCACTAATGACAAATCTTTTTTCAAGCATATCAGGAACAGGAAACCTGCCAGAAACTCCAGGAGGCAACTCATCATCAGAGTAGTAAGGAAAATAAAGGCATTACAGAAAATACATCCGGCAGATTCACTGCAGGATGAGACACTGGGGAGCCTCTGTAAAGAGTCTTAACAGAAATATGAACATTGGTATGAATCAAAGATAAATGTTAATGTTTGAACATGAAACACCAGGAAAATAAACAACAGAAGAGGGAATGTAATGATATATCAATGGTATTTGTGGATGGTATCTGGATTAGCAGGTCAACAAACTCCAGTGCATTCACATGCAGTGCTTCCAGATACTCAAATCTGGAAAAGAAGTCTAAGACAAGAGACTGAAATTAATTTTAAATTATGCAAGGGTGAGAAGAGATGAAGGGATTATTCCTACACCTGCTAAACTATGGGTCCACAAGTTGCAAAGTGAACTCAGCAGCTCAAGTCCCTTGTCTTCCACCTCACTGCAAGGAATCCTAGACCAACAACTTAGATAGACACAACTTAACATCTTAGTACCTGAATGCTAAACTGTGTGGACAGAAGAATCTTGGTGACCATGAGTACCCAGGTGCGAGAGTGTGAAATGAAATCCATTTTGTATTAAAATAAAATCGCTTTTCCCTCCCATAAAGTCTGACTGAGTTTTCGTCACACACTCTGATATTGCAACACTATTTCTCAGGATTCCCCTACCAGGAGCCCTCTTTTTAGGGGCCCCCATGGATGCATTTGAAATTGCAATGACTTTGAGGAAGACCAGCAGGAGCCAACAAAACAAACACTACCAGCTCACAGGACCAGATGGCATTCAACCCAGGCATCCCAGAGAAACTCAAGCATGAAATCGGTGAATTACGAACACAACGGTGTGTCACCTCTCAATTAAAACTTGGTAGTAGAGGACTCTGTGGTGGAAAAGGTGACAGACTTTTAAGAGACTGTGGGCAAGACATTAAGCCTGAGATTTGTGCTGTATCTACTAATAAAAACCGCAAGGAAGAATGGAATTAGGAGCTATTCTGCATAAACAATCTTGTTGGGACAAGTCAGCGTGGCTTCTGAAATGGAACACCCCAATTTACATGGCTGCTGGAGCTTTAACACAAACCAGCACAGAAGCCTAATCTAGCTCCTCTACTTCAACAGACTTCCAAGAAATAATTTCAATGTCTCAAGGTAATAAATGAAAAAGGTAAACTAGAAAAATTTTCTCTGTTTGGCTGGGTTAGAATTCATTTTCTCCACAGCATCTAGTATGGGACTATGTTTTGGATTTGTGCTGGGAACAGTGTTGATAACACAGGAATGTTTCAGCTATTGCTGAGCAGTGTTTACACAGAGGCAAGGCCTTTATTGCCTCCCACCCCAGCAGCAAGCAGGCTGAGGGTGCACAGGAAGCTGGAAGGGGACACAGCCAGGACAGGTGACCCCAAGTGGCTAAAGGCACATCCCCTACCATATGGTTTCATGCTCAGCATAGAAAGCTGGGGGGAGGATGACAGCAGGCTGCTGCCCAGGGACTGGCTGGGCATCAGTGTAGTGGTGAACAACTGATTTTATTTGCACCATTTGTCTTTCTTGGGGTTTATTTTCCTTTTTATTCCAATTTATTGCCATTACTACATTTTAATTATTAAACTGTTTACATCTCAACCCACAAGACTTTTACCCTTCCAATTCTTTTCCCCAATTCTACTGGGAGCTAAGAGGAAGGAGAGTGAGTGAGCTGCTCTGCATGCTTAGCTGCCACTTGGGCTTAAACCAGGACAAGGAAACAGATTCTATGAAATTATGAATGCATAGGCCATAAAATGGCAGGTAACATTCACTGTAGTTAAATCAGGCATACAGGAAAAACAATACTAACTTCACAAAGACAACTGTGAGCTTGAGTAAACAATTACCTGTTAAGAGCAAGAACTTGATAGTTATGATGGACAGATGCATGGAAATATCTGTCCCCTGCTCAGCAGAATGTTAAAAAAGGAAACAAAGTGTCAGGAGACATTAGGAAAGAAATTTCAACAAACACCTAATAGAATTTCAGAAGGACGAAGAAGGACACCTTACTCCAGAATAAATGAGCCCTGGTGGATGCTCAGAACTGCTTGAAGGAAAGTTTTCTGAAACTTCCTGCAGCAAGTGCTCTGGTAACCCAGCCTCTCTCTTATAGTCACAATGCAAAAATGGGGCAAAATCTAGCTTTTACCAGATTTCTACTTCCTACCTTCCTCTCTTTCACTACAACCATGAAACTATCAGCAAGACAGCTTCAGAGAAGAATCTGCATTAGCATCATTCCCCAAGTCTTCCCTAGAACAGACACATTTCATAAGAATTGTGATATTGATCTGTCTGTATGCATTTTCCCATCACAAGATAAACAGCGAAAATAATTACATCAACATGTCCTGTGCTCTGACAATTGTTTTTTACTGCAGGTTAACAAATGTAATTAGATGTTTGTAGGCCAGAAAAACTACCAGAAAATCTAATTCTTTTCTTGTCAATTACTCTTTTGAGATGCACAGTCAGAATGAATAAAAACTGAAACCACCCTGCTCGCTTTGATTTTTCCCATTAAAAAATAAAACTTTTCCAGCTTTTTGAACCATGAAAAAAGCACAAGACATCCCTTATCTGCATTCTCTTCTGTTATACTCAGTTTTGAGTGGTCTACTCAAAAACATATCAGAAAAGGTTCTCTATTAAAAAAATTCAGATTACTTTTAAGTACCTAAACCAAAAAGTTCCTATGAACCTCCTATTTGACTGTTAAATCAATACACTCAAAATTCAAATAGCCACAAAAGTGACCTCAAACTTCCTAAGGTTAAAAAAAAAGGAAAAATGCCATGAACCAGATTTCCCAATTTTTTTTCTGAAGCATAATATCAAGCAGCTTAGAAGAAAAAAAAAAAAATAAAGGTTCTCACATAAAGCTGTAAGAGTTCTGAAGCTACATTTTTAAGACAGAGAATGACTAAAACAAAATTAGGGACAGAAAAATCAGAGCTGCCATCACTGCAACTAAACACCTCTGCACAGCCCATTTTTTAAAATTCCTGGGCAAGCAGCATCCTTGGTTTGCTCTTCTTAACCTGTAACTGTGTCACCTCTGCTGGTATGGGTGCACTGACACAGTTGTTATATAACTGCCTCACTACAAAGTGGAATTAAAAAAAAAACCCAAACCCACAAAACAAAACCCAGAGAACAGGAAACCATCAGTTCTCAGACAGAGCTCTTAAGAGGAGCACAACCTATTACGACATTGTTCCTGGCGTGGATTTCCAAGTAGGAGATTGCCAGCCCCTTTCTCCTCCCTGGCCTTCTAACAGCATCCAGCGCCAGGCATGTGCCCCAGCCCTGCAGCCATGCTCTGCCCTGGCCATGGCCCTCCACCACACAAACACTCACATGGACTCTGGTAACCTCAACTCCACACCACAAGGAACAATCCTCTCTGGCAGGTCCAGTTCATCTCACCTTATAAAACACCACAAGCCTTAGAAATGCATGTGCTTTTTCACTATTACAACAGTTTAGACAGTCTTAAAGAGAGGAAGATACAAACATCTGAAGTGAGGCAAATGAATCTCACCTGAAGACAAAAACTCATGGTCATACAAGGCTCCTTCCCTTCCTGTTCTGGGCCAGGCTGCGTCCTCCTTAGGTCTCCAACATATGTAAGTTCTCACCCTGCAGATCCTGAGAGCTGAACTTAAATTCTTAATGAATTCTTTGATGAATACATGCATGTGTAACTTCATAAAAATTCCAGGTCATTAGCCATCACAAAGAATCAAGTCCCAAAGAGAAGCATAAACGCAGAGTCATACCTGGGGCTTTGCTATTTTTGAGTCAATGGTATCCAGCCACCAACCCATGCTTTGGAGTACTTTAAAAATTATCATATAGAAGTAAAAATTAGATACTACATAGGACTTTGAATTCCCCTTTCTTAACTCCCTGACAAACAGAATGGGATTTTTCTTTTTTTGCAACAGAAAAGGGTAAAAGCAACAAAAGGGGAAAACTACCTCCCAACAAAATAGAAACACTCCTTTCCTGGCTGAACATGGGTGCTTCCAACCAGCTGGATCCTTTCAAGCATCAGTAAGAAAGTGATCCTATTCTAAACAAAGGGGCAGAGTTGTATTGTCTCCTCCTTATAAAGGCTCAGTAATCCTACAGATACTGAGGTTTATCTAGCTATGTACTCATAGTCGAGTAAAATCCAGAACTATCCAGTTCTCACCTTTTTCTCCTTTTCACTTCTTTCTTGTCTCAGTCAAACATCATCCAGAGATGTAACTTCTCAACTCCCTCTCATTCACGAGTATCAGTCTTTGAGAAAGTGAAACAGTGGAGGAGTTGAGAGAAGCTACTCCTGAACTTCATTTTTTGACCATTAACTGATCCCTTCCTTTCATCTGTCAAAACCATAATCACCATTTTCCACAGCAGCACTTGCTTTGTAGATAAGCGTTTCCTGCCACCTCTAATTCAGAGGATCCTTTTTCTCCACCCTCTGATACATTAAACAATACCACACATTGCCACTTTAACTTTCCCCTTTCTGATCTATATTCAAAAGAGAATTGTGAATTCTATTCCAAAGGTCAGAAAGAACAGCAGCACTTTTGTTAATTTCTGGTCTGAACAGTCCTTTCCTCCTGCCCAGGACTGCAGGAGCTAGCCTCCTACAGCTAGGTGTGAGGCTGTACCAAAAGCACATCAAAGTTAGTCAGTACCGCATCCTCAATGCCTTTGTTTTTACAGCTGTAAAAAGAACTCTTCTTTCAACTTCAACATCGATACATTTTCTACATCTTTGCAGATACTGTAGGTACTGCTGAGGTTTCAGAGCAGAAGCTGGTGATATTACAGAACAGACACAATATTACATCCTGAACAATTTGCTAAGGGCTATGCCTCAGTGCTCCAGAAATACACTAAGTGAAAACAGCAAAATCACTCTGCATTAGTAGGATGGCTCATCTTATTTAAGAATTCAGCATGGGATCTTCTTTCAACATTTCCCACCCCTTTATGTTTCAATACCACATATACAGACAGTCAGGAGCAGCAAAAGAAAAAATCCCTATGGTTTGCTAGCTCAGGTAACACCCCAAAAAGGCAGCAGCCACTGGAGCTCTGTATTAAAACACTCCTGACCCAGAAGGGCAGCTGCTAATGGGACAAGCAGATGCACCAGCCTTCTCACAGCTGGTATAGAGGGAGAGCAGAAACCCTTAGAGCTGATCTGCCACAGCTGTGTCAATGCCCTTTACTCCAAGAGTTTCTGCTCCAAAGGGAAACTGGGTTTCCCATGACAGCAGAACAGCACATGGCATTCACAAAGTAGCAGTTGACCAAGACTGCCTGAGAATTTACCCTACTCTGATATACATCTAAGCAACTGTTTCATTAATTCGTTTCCCTACCTAAACAATACTAATACCTGAAATCTTTGTCTAGGAAACATCATAGCCTAGCACCACTTTTTGGGCCCCAAAACAAAATCTTTTCTGATCTCCTTAAAAAAGCTCTGTTGAAAAATGAGTTTACTGGAAAATGGAAATAAGAGGTTCTATCTTGTAAGAACTTTTTCTGACCATTACATATGGCACTTGCAGATCTATGCAGTCATCTGTATTGTAACTTGGCTGATGAAACTGCTGGATGTGCTCCAGCCATTCCATCCTCTGGTTCTGTGTTTACTGGTCCTGCCAACCTGAATTTCAATTACACCAAAATACACAAAATGCATTTTTCAGGCTCCTATGTTAACAACAAAGAGATGATTTTTATCTGGCCTTAAAACCCCAATGTGCTGCAGTAACAGTCAGAGGTGATCAAGTGGGATAAAAAGTAAATAATGAAAGCAAACATTCATATGGAGCCTGACATTGTACACCTTTAGTTACTTGTCACTTGAAGCATACCACTGATCCTGCCATCAGCCAGCTCTGCCACACAAGGCAGGCACTTGCTTTCCTGTCCAAGCAGAAAGAACTATTCCAATGGGCTGCAAACTCCCTGAACTTTAAGCAGCACTAAATGCACTCCAGCTAAGGACTTTCCTCAAGGCGTTTCTGTGAAGCTATAAAAGATATATGCTCCTTGTTTATCAGTAAACACAGCTTTATCTGGAGACAAGGTTACAACTATGCCTATCTTCATGTTACTTGCCTGCCACCAAAACACCATCTTCTTAGAATAAGGTTATTTGCTACTCCAGCACAATGTTTTACCCAGTACATCATCTTCATTTCAGAAGCTGAAAAGGTCACTCAGCAGAGAGGTTGCTGAATAGCCTTTATTTGGTTTGGTCCTATAAGCAGTATCTCTAAATTTAAACCCTCTACCCCAGAGGCACACAGTGGCAATGAGATGAATAAGCTGAGAATTTTTTGAAGGCTGATGAAAGGAAACCAAGAAGCTTCTATATAAAAGGCAAACTCCACATGACTTCACTGTACACTGAGCATTACCAGTCACATGGGAACTCCCTCCTCAGAAGCTGTGGTTGAAGGGAATGGAGCTGGAGACACATCTCCTTCCCAGCAGGCACAGTCTGCTTATTCCACATACACAGAGGTGAGCTGTTACATACCACTGTGATTACATAGTGGTATGTAATGCGTCATCAGGACTAAGAGATCAATTAACCTCCTATTCTGACCAGAACCCTGCCATTCCCCTGCCTTTTCTGCCCTTTGTTTCCTCTTTTTTTATAGAAAAACAGTACTACCTCACTTCTATAAATGGAAATGTTCTTCTCCAAAACTTGGCAAGGAATGATATAGCTGGAGTAAAACCCCCCATGCTATGTAGCAGGCTCACACCACCTTGATGTGGGAAGCCTCATTAACTACAGCTCTTACATGAAGAGATTTCTTCATAGGAAAAAACTTCAATGCTCATTTCCCTAAGAAGTTCTTGTAATTCCACAATCTGGAGCACACACTCACCATTTGGTCTGGAATCTACAGCCAAGTTCATGACTTTAGAAATTCTTGTGAAAAGCCTCTTAAATCTGAGCAAACTAACGCAACCCAAGCATATCCACAGATATCTGCTAGGATGTGGTTTCACAAACTGCAGCCAGCACACACCAGTGCTGCTCTCACGTGGCTAGCCTGTGGTCACATACTAGCCTTCCACCTCTGGCCAGCTGTAACACTTTCTCCCCATCTCCCATTTTGTACTGGGATTACTGGTGTTGGGATTCCAGTCAGCCATCTCTGAGTCCTGGCACTGGCCCAGAAGAGGCAAAGGGAAACAACTGCATCTTTTGGCAGCACTGCTAACAGAGCCCCAGCCAAACAGGAAACTGCTTTCCAGGATGGTGCTCTGTGTTGACAGCAAAACTCTGGAGATTTGATCTGGATGAAACATGTTAATTTACCACATGAACTTGAACTGGTGTTAAAAAAAATCCCATCTCTCTATGATACTAAACATTACCATATTAAAAATTAGTCTGAGTTTCGGAACCAGGAAAATGTCTACTCTATGTGTAATGACCACCACACCTGCTCAGAGATAAATAGGAAAATACAAAATTAAAGATAAGCAAAAAAGTAAGAATATACTGAAGGGCCACAAGAACAACAGAAAGGGAGAGATTCAGTAACCATTTTATGCTCCAGATTTTAAAATAGAACTAACAAACAGCTAGTCCAAGAGACTTCTTTGAAAGAGTTTGGACAGTGCTATGCCAGGAGGTCATATTAAAACAAAAAGGTGTTTTTAACACATATTTTACTTTAATAACAAATACGAGAATCTCATTTATCTAGATAAATCAAATCTGAACTGAGTATGAGCCTGGTAGGCTCATCCATTTTAGTACATCCAGCTCTTTAGAGAAGTAGTCCTTTCACTCTTCTTCCCCAACTGCTGGATGCTTCTCTCTCTTCCAAATCACTTTGCAAGAAAGAAGCTTTGTCTACAAAGACTGATGGGAGAGCAAAAGAGGACTTCAACCTTTAATGTGTCTCCTGTCACTGGGCTGCCTTCCTCCATCTGTGAGCAACACCCCATTTTCCACAAACTTTCTTTTGCAACCACCATACTTGTAGGGTCCTTTCTTATTATCCTTGACTTCCATATTAAAAAAAGTTTCTCCAGCAAACCTCTCTAAGAACAGTCTAATGATGGGTTGATTTGTTAAATGATCGTGGTTAGGGATTGATTATGAATCTTAATGTACAGTGAAAAAATTACGAAATTATTCATTGCCTAAGACAAGATATAGCTTCTAAGCTATATGCTAAGGCAGTTTACATAGTAGAGAGTATGCAGTGCTCATTCATGTTGAGGCTCTGGAGAGTGACTGGGAAGGTACACAGCAGAGCTGAGAAGCTGAAATGTAGGATAGAAGACTTTAGATTATTCCAGGAATTGCTTGGTAGAAACCACCATGAAGTCAAGCATCTGCCTTAGGTGTCTTTGTATTAAGCAGATTCTGCTGCTCAGCCCCTATGGGTTGATTTTGGTTTTTTAAAATCTCTTATTTCTATTTTACTATGGTGCTGCTAAGATTAGGAATCATTTGTTATGGCGACAATGTAGAAGGCTATAGTCCCTGGCCCTATTACAAAAACAGTGTGATGCACATTCATTCAGAATGCTTGAACCAGACCCAGGAACTGAAGTGAAACTCCAAGGCCAGCCCATTTTCCCACTGGCTTTCCTTACTTCTTCCTCTGAAGGGAAATCTTTATATGGTTCACTGGAACAATATCTGACAATCTCTTGAGACTTGCAGATCCCGCACCTTTCCCAGTTTCCCTGTGAAGCACACTCTGGAAAAAACCCCATCATATAGATCTCAAACTGTGTCTGGGTTTACTCACCTGTACTTTGCACCTGACACTACCTCTTAGCACAGGCTGAGAAACCTGAGCCTTACAGCTGAGTTTACAAAAACGATTCAGCAAAGTTTGTCATCCTTTTGGCAAAGACAAATAGTTTAAAAGGTATTTAGGCAGCTAATGATGCTGTTAAGCACCTAATAAGGCTTTCAGATTAATACTAGCTGCAGGCAGCCAAGTACACATAAACATCTTTTTAAATCTTGCCCAAGAGTGCTGAGGTGTTTCTGAAGAGTACCTGCAGGAGTCCCACAAATTCCACACTGCCTTGCAGCAGAGAAACCTAACCATTAGTTTACAGGCCACTAACCAGAAGATTTGATGTCTCCTGCATTAGCCACCAAACCTCTTCCCAACACTATGTTGCCTAATAAGCATTTACTTCTGGTGCACCCTAAAATTATAATTTAAAAGACCACTATAATGTCCAGTATTTTTATCCTGACTGAACACTAAGTTTCTTGCTCTAGAGCAAAATTTTAGACAAGCCCTGGAAACAGGGGACAACCTTTGGAACATAGTCAAAAGCCAATAAATTTTGGAGATGAGGGACAAAGAATCTTCATAAAAATGCAAATTGCTGTAAGAAGTGAAAAGGCATCAAGGGGGGAATGTAGCAGCAGGAGCAGAGAGAACACACTGTGCTTATTACACACATTTTAAACTCTGCTGCAGGCTCACATGTTCTCACAATTGTTTCAAGGCACCGTAATATTACATATGGTTTTCATTTTTATACTGCACATGCACAATGCTTTTTCATACCAAAATCCTAGCTTGCACTTGGGGGACTAACTCCTTCCCAATGCAAAATTTTAATCAGGAGTCATGCAATATTTGGTAATTTCCCCAAACCTCCTGTTTCTGGTCTCAGGCAATTATACAATACTTGTTCAATTTAGAATTCAGCATACAGTGTGCAGCACCAGGGAACTATTAGCTATTCCCAGCTGAAAGCCTGGAAGAGCATCTGGTGGGGTAAAAAAAAGGCAGGGGATGAAGGGGATGACAGGGAAAGGAAGTGAAAGTTCCATATTTTTTTAATTTTTAAAAGAAGCATACCACTTTGTAAGCTGGTCTTTCATTTTCAAGTGTCTGAGATAAAAGAGATTGATATCACTACTAGTATGAATGCTGAAAAAGCAGGCATGCTAAAATAAACAGCTTTTTGTCCTGGAGATGTACATGAGGACCAACACAACAAAAGACACTACACGTTAATATATATAGCATAGACACTTTATTCAATACAAATATTTTTTTCTGACAATAAGCCCAAAACCAAGATTAAAAGCTTATCTAAAATATCACACAAGACTCAGAAGACCTAAGGTACAAGAGACCACCACTGTTCTGCAATATGGCCAAGATCAGCAGAATGTGGAAAGTTGTCAGTTTTCAGCTAGACCCTGTAGTTCTCCACGTACCTGCCAAATAATGACTCACAGCAGAAGAATTTTGAAAGCCTTGTACAGCAATCACAAGGAGGCAACCAAGAGAAACGTTATGGTTTGATGCATAGATCAAAGGCAAATCAAGGCTGAACTATTATAAATAACTGATTGATTTAATGTAGAAACACGATGACTAACATTCAGCACACAGGGTAAGAGATTAAAATGTTTCCCCCTTTCTTTGTCCTAATCAGCAGCCAAGAAACTATAAACCAACTAATTAGGGGAAATCCAACTCAGATTCTGAAGATACACATATAACCCATGTAGCCCAGCTCACAACATAAGGATCCCTCTAAGGATGACTACCCCAAACACCAGAAGCAGTCGCAGACACCTTACCAAGGGACATCCAGCTAGCTCAAAACATCCTGCCATTCACAGCCCTTGAATGCTGGGCTTCTTGGCCTGAGCCAACAGCAGCTTTCCAAAGCTGTCCTTGTCTGATGGTGACCAGAATCTGAAACTCATCCCTCCCAAAAACTGCCTGCAGCTGGCTGCAGCTCTTTCAGCTGTGCTTACTGAGATGCAGAAGCAGACACACTTAAGAAGGCTGCCCAGCATAGCCACTGGGAGGACCCTGCTGCTTATAAACTTCAGCAAACTGAGCCAGTGCACCAGTCCAGCTTTCTCTTCAAATTTAAAAGCAAGATTAAAAAAAAAAACCAACAAGAAACATCAACTTCAGAAAGAAGGGGCAATGAGAAAAGGGAGCATTTTGCTTGAAAAACTAATTTCTTGCAAGACTCCCCCTTGAAAACAACTGTGAATAATAAACACAACTTCACTTTCAAGTCACAGGATGGGCTTTTGCCACTGCTGTGAGAAATTAGCCAAGCCTGTGCATGTTCAAAAGAAAACAAGTATCTCTGAAGTCTTGTCATTACTGCAAACCTTCTCTGTTCCTTTTCAAAGGGGGCACAAAAACTGTCAATATCACCTGTTGGTCCCTCAACCAAGGCAGCAGGTTTGTGGGCAATCTAGAAGCTCCAGATTAAGTGATTAAACACGGTGGTATACCCTACCCTGGAGCTTTTCCCCACATATACACTTTAATAAACCCTGGAAGCCAAACCCAACCAGACTCAACACCTCTAAGCTGACTTCAAGCCCTAGGAAGCGTATTCTCCTTGTGAGTGCTTTAATTATCAGCACTATTAGACTGAGCTCCTGTGATGAGCCAAAGCCATTAAGGTCTCACAATATATATTTAAAAAAGTAAAGTCCCAAAGACAAAAACTGCACAAATTTATATTACAGAAATAAAAGTCTGTCCTCCTGCTCCTTTATCTTGCTGAAGTCATCCTATTTTACTACAAATTGTCTCTGTTAATCAGAGTAAGAGGTCCAGCTTAATGCAACCAAATACTAGCTACTATTTAAAATGGTAGGAAAAGGAGCATGAGGTAAAAAGGTACATCAATATCACTAGACAATAGTTAAAAACAGCAAGACCAGCACTTACCTAGATGCATTCATTGGAAAAATGTAGTTTAAAAAGCCAATAAATACAGAGTAACACCATTCCATTCCAGAAGGCTTTAAGCACTAGCTCTTCTTGCTTTTGAGCCCAACCTTTTATACCCCTCCTGTTAATGCAGAGCACCTGTGTGTCCTCTGTGCCCCTTCCTGACTGGTCAATGCGCCTCCGCACGCCATGGCTCACTGCCTTCAATGCTGTTCACCTGCCCTGCACAGCTGTAACCCACTGAGCTACAGCCCAGCCTCATCCCCACTCCCAATTACCACAAACTGTGTATCTACAAATAAAAGGTCCTTTTTTATAGAATACTAAAGAAGTTCACCACATCTTTACAGAGCCTTAAGCAATGCAGGACACAGAACAGAAAAGACAAAGAACAAATATTCTAAAATATAAATCTAAGGATGATTCATGAGATTTTCACCAACTCACGCAGAAATGTGGGCAAAAGAGTTTCCACCAAATCCAAACGTCTGAGGAGCCAGGCTGTGACTAAAGAAAGGATGAGTCCATTTTCAGGAACTGAGCAAAGCAGGTAGTTTTTGGAGCCTTTTTTTTTTGCATTATATTGTAAACACAATATCATATCCCTAATTTCTTCTAACACAAGGCTTGATTGGACTAATCATTCAAGGCTAAAAAAGGTCAACAATCTTTTAAGTGTATAGACTCAGCCATATCACACAGCTTATATCAATGTCATTAAATCAACAGCAATATTGTACAAGAGTAACTTTCTTTTAATGGTACATTATTTACATCTTTAGACAACAAGCACTGACAACTGACTAAATGAAATTCCAGACACCTGCTGGTTTTTATTGGTATTTCAGAAGAGTCTCAATTCTGCGATAACATTCTTCTGAATTACCCTCACAGGGAAATCTACCCAAAGAGATTTCTAGGAAGTTATTTACTTGGCCAGATGAATGCCTTTCTTAAGGCAATATTAGTATGCTTACAGAATTTTCTCACAGCTCAGCTCCAACACATGGCACAGTCTGTATCTAGGCTTTTATTCTTTGAATTTTAAGATGTGCTGTGAAATAATCATGGTTAAATTCAGCATCTCTTTTTCTCTCCAGATACTTTGGAGGCAGTGTAAAAAGAGATTGGTTCTTACCTCAGACTGGAATGACTAAGCTTCATTAGGTAACACAAATACCTTAAAACCATCATTCAGTTCCTTCTTACGAGACTGAATTATTAGAAAACTGGACTATTGAACAGAGGCACTCTCCAGCTCTAGATCAAAACCAGAATACACTGATGGTACCAAAAGCTGGGAGGAGACACCAGGATAGGGTTGGCTGATGCACCTTTTGTGCCAAGAGCTGCAGAGCCACAGCCAGGCTGGGAAGCACATCCTGCCAATGTGAGCACACCAGACACATCAGCCAGGTACCAAGCACCCCCATCTCATGTAAACAGCACCAGCCTGGGCTTTTTTTCCCATTCAAGCCCTCTTTTTGGAATACATTCTTTTTGGCAATTACAGAGCTAGCAAAAATAAGGGCTTCTTCAGAAATTGATATTCATGTGTGTATTCAGTAGTTTGTTCCATTTTGTCAGGCTAGGCAGTAAGGAGAGATGGAATATAGGACGTGCATTTTACATAAAACATTTCTGTGGATTTGTTGTATCAAATCAGGATTTTAAAGACTGTTATGCAAGAGAAGGAAAAAAAAAATTGACAGTTCAGCCAGGTTCTGTACAATCTGCATTACTGATCTTGTTTACATAAATATCTAATAATAATTCAGAGAGTAGCACTGAATTGTATTGCAATGTCATTTGCTCTCTTGTAAATACAAACATCCTTATTTAATAAATATTTAAACAGCGATCACTGACTCTTCAAACAACCTGTCTGGTTGGAGATTACAGCATCAGAGCATCTCCTTAAGTCTACAGCTTGAGTGCTGCACTGCATCTGGTTCAAAAGGACAAGTTTAGGTCAAATACTTAATCCTGTTGCCTGGATTTGATCAGTCCATGCTGTAACTTTCACATTAAGTATGTTTTAGAATCTAATTGATTTATATAAATTTTAGGTAAATCATGCCTCAAGTGACTTGTAAAGCTATTTGGGCAACTGCAAATTATTATAAGTACATTATGCAGAAAAAGAATTTAATGTTCCCCACTTAATAATACCCAAAAGGTTTTTAAAGAACATTGTAGGGCTTGTATCATGAAATTAAGTATCTGAAAGAGAGAGCAAGCACAAAGAACAGGCTGCTATTTATGGCATTCATTACAGGATAGGCAACTACCTCCCTTATACTCCAGTGCATTCTTCTTCTTTATTCAAAGCCTTCAGATTACAGCAAAAGGTGGTTGAAGACTCTGTTTTGCCCTATGAAATGCCACCATCACACCCACTGCTTTATTCCTAACTTGAAAAATGTAGTTGCTTTGCTTAAGGTGCAATACTATACCTGAGATCTGATATCTAGCTTTTCAAATTTAAGTAAAGTTATTGCTCACTCTGATTTCCAGTAGTTTTATCTGTGCTCACTGCTCTGTAACTTACCTGACGAACACCTTCACTATGAAACAACAGATTATTTTATTACAACAGTAATAAAATTAAAATCAGTAATAATGGTGATAACAGAAGTCAGAGATAAAATTGCACTCCACTCAGTAATCCACCAAACTGAGAGGACCAGGCAAAGGCACCAACTTGGCTTCAGAGACTTTGCTCCAGTTTTTCAAAGCTAAAGCATTTCTAAACTAAGCTAATTCGAGTCCAGAAGAGGTCTTGGGAGTCAGCCTGCAGGCATCCCAGTTCACAAAAGGAGGGCTAGTATTGTGTGGTAAAGGACTTTTAAAGTGTCCAAAAACTAGAAAGTAATCATTGTGCTTTTTGGCAGCACTTACCTGTACTTTACTCAGTCCTTGGGAAGGCAAAGTGGCTACAGGTAATGTTGCTTTTAGCCTAAACCATAGAACCAGAGATGCTATCAAATTTCTAACTGCTCAGCTTTTCCTTGTACTTTGTCAGCTGCCTTGAAATTCCAGATTCCTCCTGGAATTTTAGCTAAAAAGGAAAACAACTGTTCTTGGCCTCTTTCCTTAAACACCTATGGACAGACAATGCTATGCAACAGCATTTCTCCTTCACAAGAATATCTACATTTCTGCATATATAAAAAACTACTTTGTATTATACTACTCAACTCCCTCTCCTTGCAGCTATTCCAAATCCTGATTGACTCAAACCCCAGTGAAGAGCAGCACTCTTGTACCACTGTACAGTAATGGCCCTTCTTTAGAGAATCAATCAGAGGAGGCAGACTAAATCTGAGCTGTAGATTCTATACTAAGATCAAAAGACCCTATTTCTATATCTACACCAGTCTCCTAGGCAGTGCCCAATTTTCTCACTCTTTCACAGAACAGGTTTCATTACTATATCTGATATACAATATTTTATATTGATTATCACTTAGAAAACCAAAAGGCAAATGAATATTCTCATTTGAAATTATTTGTATTATTTTTTAACAAATTCCAAATGAATTCTTTAGAATTAGGTTAGTTTGAGACCGTGCACTCAGAAATTCCCAGCCATAGAACTGACAGCTGGAAGGCAGCCTCAAAAATAAAATTTTACATTAATGCAGAATCATGACTCACACTATGATCCCTCTGCCTGCATGCATTTTAGAGAACTGATGACAGGTGTCAGTTTGTGCTTCTTAAAAGAAAGATCATATGGGAATCCAGATTGTAGTCCTACAACAGGTCAAATCAGGAAAAAACTTTTAGATCTCCAGAGAGCCCAGGGAGCCACGTGTCCAAGTGTTATTCTAAAAGTGCTCACTTTTAATCCTGTCTTGCTGGGATATATAGAAGGAGAACATTTAATTGTTGACTACAAGCCACAGAATTGGGACTTATTGTAAAAACAAATAATTTTTTAACCAGAGAATCACAGGATTTCCCGTAAGGCCAGTTAAACTGTTCTCAAAACACGCATTTTCCAGTGCTTTATGTCTACATAACTATCACATCCCTCCACAGGCATTCCTGTAGCTGTGTATAACAGGAGGTTTGTATTGGCTTAGTTACATTAAAGAAGCCAACACCTCAATGACACTTAAAAAAAAATTAAGTTCTAACAGTCAATATGGAGGCCACACTCCATGGAATATCAAGCTTTCGCTTCCACTGCCTATTAGTGCCAAGAATGAAATCACTCCACAGCAGTGTCCCTGCCCTTTGTGCAGCAGAAGCTGTTTCTTGGCAACCAATGCAGACAACTGAGTTGCCACGGAAACTGGAGAGACTAATTTATAAAAACTCTGAAACAAAGCAGCTATAAAGGCAACCCTAAATAGGGTGGGTATATTCTGTATTACTTCCTACAGTGCTCCCACCATTAAAAGAATCAAAAATGAAAATACTAAATTATTAGTTGTAACTTTCACTATTTCTGTAAAATTGGATTACAAAGAGCTAACATTTCATTGCATCAGCAGCCAGTAGCCTGTTTTGCCCTTTGCTTCAAGCTGGCAAATACACCTGAAGATTTATACTGCAGTTGAAGAGGAATGCTTTCCATGCCAGCCAGTCAGTGTTCTCTCTTCCAGGGAAGAAGAAGGCTGATGGAAAATGGCACAGAACAACTGTTGAGAAGTGTGCCCAAAATATCTGCAAGCTGGATAAAGCAAGTGTTAAAGCAGTGAAAAGCCAGAACAATGGTGCACATCATAGATCACTTGAGCTAAGAAATGTATGTTCAAGTTTTTTATTAATTTATAAATATTTATTAGTAGAAAATATTTTCTCTTCTTTAGTGATTAGAGACATGCCAGAGATGGCCATCTCTGAATGCATTCTAAGCACAGTCACGTTGTGAGTATGTGCACATGTGGAGAGCACACTCAAGGCATACGTTTTTAGTAGTGAACAAGGTGGGGAAAACCTGACCACATGCTGCATTTCCCGGGAAAGGAAACCAATATGACAGCAAGTTCTCTCTTCAAAGAGCAAACTAGTTAATTCAGCTGCCTAGCCAGGCAATTTGACTGCCCAGAATGATACATCCCAGGGAAAGAGATGAAGAGAGCCTGAATACATTTGCTCAGGGACGGCGACTCACTGATGGCAGGTGCCCATCAATGGGCACAGGATGGATTCTCCTCCTGCCATGTTAACCTCAGACCTCCAATTCACTGTGACATCTCCACAGAGTTCAGGTTAGGCAGGAACTATCTGTTTACTGACCATCTGACTACTGCAAAACACAGCACCAGTGACAGGAGTCCTGGCTGCTTCACCTCCTTAAGGGGAAAAGTCCACTTGCAGCACTGAGGGCATCAACCCCAGTCTATTTTACTCAGCCATAAAATTCCTCAAAGTGATTGGAACTGCTGGAAAATCTCTATTGCTCTTTGAAGTTTGACTCAAGCACTCACAGGTACAAAACACAATAAGTGAGGACTGAAATAAATAGTCCATAGACTCTTTCCATGGGAAACTAGACCAGAACCTCAGCAGTTTAAAAGAAAATGCATCCTCTTAATGCTTTCTGCAAATCAAAAGTCACACAACTGCACTCATGCTCAGCTCTTCAATGAACTGTGAAAATCAGTGTTATCAGTGCTGATTATCACCAAGATTGTCATGTATGTAAAACCCAGTGGAGCTAAACAGCTGCTCTGGAGAAATGCTGCACATCAATCACTTACTGTGAATTATGAACAAACAAACAAAAAAAAAAGCATCCCAACTGCACAAGTTCCTGAGTTCCCATAGTTTAACACCTTGCCTATTACGTAAACAAAGAAGTTCTGCACACATTCCACATTCCATTAACTTTCATGGAATAGTGAAGTCATTTTTGAGCTATAAGATCTTGGAAGATGTTTCTCCAGGGTATGATATTACACACCAACAGCCTATTTCCCAACACAGACAGGCTTACCCTAAGAACCTGAAAAACACTACTATATACAGCTTCTCCAGAGGGTTAGAAGTAAGTAGAGGATAAAATTTAATTTTTATAGCTTGAAGGGTTGGTGAACCAAATATTGCTTGTGAAGTTCTCTCTACTATGGTGCTCTAACAGACCTACCATAACTTTTGAACTATCCTTAGAGAAATCCAGAAATATCAAACAAGAGACAAAGAACTTGAGTTTTTTTAACCAGACACTGAACAGACCAAATTCTCTTGACAGAACTGTAAGACACCTAGATGAGTTTCTCACACATCTCACACATACTTCAACTGCTTATCTATTCTGATGCCTTAGAAGAGTCAGAGGCACTGTCACCTTAGGAAAGGGCTAAAGAAGGTGGGTAGCACACATTCTTTGCTCTTTATAACCTTTGTCCTAAAGTGACAGAAGTTTTTAATAGCTTGTGGGCGGTTCACTTTTTTCACTGAAATACATCATTGCACATTCTCCACTCTTTGAAGATGTAGGTAAAGATACACTCTTTATTACAGTCCCCATTTTCTTCTACTGAAGCCATAGCCTGGTAAGTCATCCTAAACTTCCCATCATGTCATGAAACCAGTCAATAAAACTGCACCTAGATACTTCACAGCATTATACTTAGAAGACATTTTCCAAACAGTGAGTGAAAAAGCCATTTTTTATCACCTAAATCCATTCTTTACCACCTACATGAATTCAGTTTACCCAGCGAAGAGGCTGCAACTCCAATTTTTCAGCAAATTATTAACTAGTTGGAAGAAGGCATCTGTTGTGATAAATGCAGTTTACTGCTTATTTTGAAACTTCATTCTCAATTCAAAGACATCCAGTGGATTAAGGATCCTTTCTTATTCTGAAACATTTTGGCCAACATCCAGGTGAACACGATCCCAGGTGGCCAAGAAGGCAAATGGCATCCTTGTCTGATTTAGCAACAGTGTGGCCAGCAGGACCAGGGCAGTGGTGAGGCACCACTTCAAATCCTGTGTCCAGTTTTGGGCCCCCCACTACAAGCAGCACATTGAGGTGCTGGAGCAGGTCTGGAGGAGGGCAATGGAGCTGGGGAAGGGTCTGGAGCACAAGCCTTATGAGAGCTGTTGAGGTAGTTGGGAATGTTTAGCTTGGAGAAAAGGAGGCTCGAGAAAGACCTTATCATTCTCTACAGCTGCTGAAAAAAGTTGTAGCCACGTGGTGGTCGGTCTCTTCTCCCAGGTAACATGTGATAGGATTAGAGGAAATGGCCTCAAGTTGCATCAGGGGAGGTTTCAATTGGATATTAGGAAAAAAATCTTCACAGAAAACGTTGTCAAGCATTGGAACAGGCTGACCAGAGAACTGGTGGAATCATTTAAAATAGAGTCAGGGACATTGGTTAAGTGGTGGGCTTGGCAGAGTAATTGTTGAATTCAGTGACCTTGAAAGACTTTTCCAACCTAAATGATTCTGTGATTTTATAAGTAGTAACAAACATTAGCCCAGTCTCTCTGAAAATGAGGACTTCCAGATTTTCATATAAGAGCAACACACTTCTATAACTCCAGAGATCAGCAGCAATGGTAAAATAATGAGTATGTTGGTGACAATTTCTTCCACAGCCTAAAAAGATTTTAACAAATATTTTAAGCAAGTGGCAGATTGTTGGCTTTTATAAGTGACAGAGCAAGATCAGAGAAGAACCAACCCAAACCTCCCAATAACTTTCCTCTCTAAAGGCAGCTGCACATGCTATGCCATGTATGAAACAACATGCTACGCCATATATGAAACGATTTCCTTATAAAGCCATCTGTCACAGTTACAGGACTAGTCCAGATGGGCTTTGCTCAGTACTAGTTCCCAGATGAACCAAACTTCACAAATCTGAGGGAAATCTGATCCATCATAACAAGACGTAGGGAGAAGATGGAGGGTGAAAATCCAAAAGAAACAAGTAACTGGGATGGCACAGAGTTTTTCTCCACAGACAACACCAACTAGAAGAAACAAACCAAAAAAAAATTCAGAAAAAAAATTCTGCCTCCCTATTTGTTCTCAAGAGCCTCAATGTGCATGTTGGATTGTGGGTGTATGTGTACACAAGCACACAAAAGAGCTCCAACCTGCCCTTCCCACATGGTCACATTACTGAGCCGCAGAGATTGATGCAGGCATCTCAAAAAAATGAAACCTTAACTATGCAAGGCCTGTAAAAAATTTCTTAAATATCTTTTTGGTGTAGATCAATTGTATCCTTGTTCCAAAAATAGCTTTACATTTTTTGGGGGAAGGAAAGAAAATCTCCCAGGCCAACCTTCTCTTTGCTTCCCTGCCCCTTCCCTATATGATAACATCTTCCCTATAGGAAGGGAGAAAACTAGGAAGAGAACAGTTTGCTCAGCTGTTTTGCAGTGTTGGTAATTAGCTGAAGTTCTTGCCTCTCCTCTATATGACAATTTTAGAAGAAAGGGAATGATGTCTGAAGAAAGTTTCACAAGAATTTTATGAATGGGAGTAATACCAAAAAAGCCTGGTTAATTTAGTTGACTATTCTATTGCAGGATGTGTCACAATACCTGACACTTGCTAGCATTAGCCAATTGACTCAGAATGGAATTATTCACAGCACTTACATCTTTTCTGAGAAAGGAAGACTGATAACATGAAGCCCACAGAATATTTTAATGTCATGCAGAACATAGCTGCCTAAAGGGAAGAACTCAAATCATGGCTCCACTAACAAGACAAGCCAAAGCTGGGCTACCAAGCCTTTTGTCTGCTAATTTTTTTATTTGGAAAACCCTTACTTAGCTTCAGCTACAGCTTTCCCAAAGTCACTTGTGATGTGTCATAAATGCTTGGATATATCACAGCTTATGTTGATGGCAGATGACTCTCTAAATTACTTGTTATGTTTTTTGGAAAAAAAGGAGCATCTACCCTTCTAGGGTTGGAGTCTTTCCTCCCTTCCTTCTATGGGATGCACTACTTGGGATTTGCCAGGAGACAGCAGATTCTCCCCCTGCAGGGACTACCAATAACTCTTCTGATCCCAGAGCTCCTGTGAGTTTCACAGAATTGTAAATTGGTTCCTTTTACTGACCTACATTTACCAGAAATTCCTGTGTAAAAGGCAAGTCATCTTTTCACATCTCTTCAGTAGCCCTGTGCTGCTTTCTAGAATATTTTCTCTCCTTACTATTCCTCTGTGCTGCAGTTAGCTTCACTTTTGCAGTCTCCTAGCATCATTCAAGACAACTTTATACTGTCCTCTCAGTTTCTGTGTATAATCTCCCCTCACAGAGGGCAGTTATCAGTCTCATGCTCAACTTCATGTCCACTATTTAGTAATCAGCACACCTTTATCTACACTTCTACTTTTAAGTGATTGAGATTAAATTCTAAGTCAGAAAGGAATTATGTACAAGTTAATGAAGATAAAATGTCTTGGTCTTATTTTCCATAAGCGTCCCATTTATCTGTTATCCATCATTTTCTGCCTAACACTGATTAGGACTGCAAAGGTGGAGAAGTGGAATCTTTGTTCTTTCTAATGCAGCACATAACCACTGCACCTTGAAAACTGTTCCAGCTCTACTTGACAAGCTGAAAATTACTTGTTACCTTTCCTTATCTTGGAGGTGTTTTTGGTACTAAGTTAACAGGCTTATTTCCAGGTAGTAATCTAAAATAATACAGAATAAAGCTAAGGAAACTTGGTACACATTTTTAGTGAGGCTTTGTTCCCAAAGAACAGAAACACTTACTGTACAGACAGTCTATCATTGATTTGGGATATAAAACCTTCCCACACACTCTACCTAGGTTATTCCAGGAGAGAAAATTTGGAGCTTTAAAGCTGCTTGTCACTCCAGGATTTCAGAAGTCATGACAGACTGCTTTAAAAAAAAATAAAAGAATGGAGGAAAAAAAAGGGTAAGCATGAGGACTACAAAATAATCATAATTTCTCTGTTTCAGTGCTGCAGCAGGAGAAGATGCTGCAGTTTGAAGCTGAAGCCAAAGGAGAGCCTCTCCTAGACAGGGGAGGAACTGGGAGCAGTGGTGAAGAGCCTCAAGTATCAGTCATTCCTTTTAGAGCACCCACTTCTTAATTTCAGTGATCCTCCTGATTGCCTGCCTGTAAGTGAAGCAGGCAAAGTTAAAGCTTCCCTCTTCCTACAGAGGTACAAAGTGACATTCAGTTGTTCCTCTCCTCCTCCTCCTGTAACATTTAAGAGAACAGTTCCTACTGAATGCTGTGAAAAATGACTGGCATTCAGTTGGACTCGGCACAAGAGAAGCCAGAGCTAGATTTTCTTTTCTAGGACAGCCCTCCTCCATCTGCAGATGGAAAGGTTAGTTTTTCACAGGGATGCCGCATTTAAAAGCTACTCCTCCTACAGTGTCATTGAAGACTTGCCAGAGAAAGGAAAGTCTCATCCTTTCATTCTCATCACCTCCCCCCACAAATAACCACAGGATGAAGCACAGCAGGCTCTATACCAGGCCACCTCATTTAAATACTGCTGCTTAAATGGGATTTAAATTAAGCTGCAATATCATTTTCTTTGAAAGCGTTTTTAGCAAGATGACATTCCTACAAATACCATTAATCTATAACAACTCCTATAAATCAGAATCAATTTGTCCTTTTGGTCCCACATTTAAAATTCAGTCAATGCTTTAAAACTGCTTTTACCTTCGTAATGTCTTCATTAAATTGTCCGATCAAAAAGAAATTCAACTGAATCGCTTTTTATCAAGAACAAAATTTCTTGAGAAAATGTATTCATTCTGACAAATACTTTACCTCAAAATATCACACATTGACTACTGGAATACCTATACATGATTATAAAAGGTGTTATTTCATTTCAGTCTTCTGTTACAGAAATAGAGCCCCAGAGAGACTTTACCTAGTTACTTGGCATGTCCAGAATACAAATATCAAATGTTCATCTCAAATTTATTTGCTGTTAAAATTCACCAAAACAAAACAGTCAATGTTTTATTAATGCTTCTTGTTCTTAGCTTGTTAGAATAGCCCTGCTCTTCCTATTTCATCCCTTAAGATATTATGTCTCTCTCAACCTTTGCTCATGGTACTGACAGCCAATCAATGCTAATATTAGTCCAATTTTCTTTACATAAGGAACAGAATTTTCAGTTTGCCTATCCCTGAAGAAAAAAGCAGATATGAACAACTGCATTCACAAGGATGCTAATCAAGTGCAAAAGCACTAAACAGTTGTACATGGATGTTCTCACACCATCTCACAGCAATGCAACGATCAACACTTCTTGTGTTAAAGATCTTCACGTCATGCTCACTGCTCTCTCATCTGGTTTCTGTCCCTCTAGTTCCAACAGGCCACTTGATTATTCTTTCTACATTAACTGCTTCATATTTGCTTTATTAAATTTTACACTGATTGCAGTTCACACTCCAAATTCATCAAGATCGCACTCCATTTAAACAGATTACTCCAGAGTATTCACAATGCTCTGAAATCTGCCCCAGAACAGATGTGTTCTGGTTTAGAAACTGAAACATCCAAATATCATTTATTTTTCTCTAAGACCTATAGGCAGCCTTTTTTCCACAAACATACAGAACAGTGAAGGTGCTGGAGCTCAGGGAGTATTTTTATGTAGCAAGAATAAAAGAAGTACAAAAGCATTCCAGACAACAATATGGGCTACTCAGATGACAGGAGATAATAAACCCTGCTAGCACCATCACAACCACACAGGGGCACCGACCCCATAAGTGCTTATGTAGCTACAGTAAAAAGTGGATGGGGAAAAAAAACCCAAAAAACCATTCTGTACCACAGTCAACGAGGCCTTTTTGGACTGTTCTCATGACTGTGAATTTCTATGTTTTTAACCTTTTTATTCTCAATCAGCGAGACAGAATTACAGCATCCAAGGGTTAATTCTCGTGTGGGTTTCTCATTATCAGTGCACAGTGTGCCAGGACCATTCCCACAACACTCACCTCCCTCTCAAAGTTATTTCCTCACCAAGGAGCATGCAAGCATGCCAGTTAAACACTCCATAAACTGCATTAGCTTAAACTCAGATTTTGAGTGGGTGTAAATGCAAACACAGATTTCGTACATGGGAAACAGCAGAAGGTTAAAGAAATCTTAGTTTTAAGTGTACAAGACATACTAACAGAACAAAGGCTGGACTGCAGAACTGAGATGTGCTCAGGAAACCATTTCACACAGGAACTCCACAGAAAGCACAATTTTTCAGAATTTGCAAGATTTTAAAGAAACAGGAGTTGAGACTAGAAATCAAGAAAGGAGATAGTACTGAAAGACACAAGAAGTTAAAAAAAAAACAAAGAAAATTAAGGATACTCCTAGAAAACCTTCAGAAACATAAAAATTATTCAGAGGTGAATAAGAAATAAGAAAGGGAAAATGAGACAGCAGGATATTTCAAGGACAGCTAGAATAAAGGAAGAGCTAAGGTTTAGCTTCTGGATGCATGGTATATAGCAGCAGCTGCAGTTTGCAATTTAAATTAATGTAAAACAGACATATAACCTGTCTGCAAGGGAAAGCAGGTGAAGGTATTCAAACACTATTCTATTTTAAAAGTCATTTAAATGACTTTTTAAATATTCATTTTAGGCAATGTCTGTTTTCCTTCCCTTTTAATCAAAGCCATTCTACTCTGGCTATTCCACAAGATGCTCCAGTTGTCCCCTGTTGCCTGGCAGCTTTGAAAAAATCATTGCTTATACCAAACCAAAAAGATAATTAAAAGCAGTTCAAACTGAGATTTCATTCTCTATTCACTTGATGAGTAAATGTCTCTTACAATTTTAAGCTATTAAAGCTCAGAGGAGTTTTATTTAAAAGAAGTTTCTGAGATTCAACATTTAATGGAAAACCAAATCCACTAGAACAACTGATTTGGGAGAGGCAATCAGCCTTAACTACTTAATATGAGTTTTATTTTCAGTATCATACAGCTGAATTCCAAACCCCATATAAAGCTTTGCTGCTTCCAGTGGGAGCACACTACAGTCTTCTCCTTGTTTTCTCTAGTTACACTCACTCACTTCTGATAATTTCAGGCCCATTTGTGCTCATTTCTATGTACTGTGTCCTGTCCCCAAGTCCCCAAAGACTTCTTTCCTCTTTGGTCTATGACTTCAAGGATTCAGTCCTATGGAAGAAGCTTCATTCCCTTCCCAGCAGCTTTGCCAAGCAAAATACCTGCTTGTAGTAGGTACTCCAACCTACTTCAGAAGTGCCTTGGGGTAAAGCATAAGAGAAAGTACTTATTAAAATTTAAGAAAAAAATGTGATACACACCTTGTATACCATTAATCAGTGACATCAGGAAAACACTCTCAAAAGTGTTTGATTTATACATAAAAATCTAAGCTGTTCTCAGAGCTTTACTGCCTTCATTCAGTACAATGGAAATATTTTCACCAACTGGTAATTGTATTAGTTTCTAAATCTGATTGAGTCTGGACAGTCTGGCCCCATGAACTGGAACACAGTACTGGGACATAGATTCAGAAGAGATTAAGTCAATACTTCCTCCAGGATTGAACAAATTAGTTTGAAGCTTAAAGAGAAATGGAAGGGGAAAGAGGCAAAATACATGGTACATCACTGATTTATTATTACATAATACTGTTGTCCCTGAAGATCCTCTCAATTTCACTTCCAAAATTCACATCTAAGAATCCAAATTGCATCTCCAACACAGGAAAACATCCTTCTAGAGGTTGAGACCTGAATTGATCTTGAGTAACTCAACAAGCACTGAAAAGTATGTCATTGCCCTAGACTTGCTTTCTACAGAAGAAGAATCACAAGAGAATATTCCAGACTAACTATTCAATAATATTCGAAAATATTCAAAAACATTTGTGTTTCTTGCCACTCATTACAAGCAACAGCAAAGTGTATGGCTTCTTAAGCAAATGTTTCACAGTTTACTGCAGTTTCAGAAAATAATTCAGTTTCATAAAAACTTGATTAGAAAAACAAGGTACAAAATTGGGCTGTCATTACAATTTCCTGCACTGTCAGTAATTTTTGACTTATTTTGCCAGTATCACTTGCCTTTTGAAGTGTTTGAAAGACCTTGGCTACTATAAATGCAAGGATTAGTTTTCAGAGAAAAACACAGCTAATGAGAGAATATTTATGTAGTTTGTCCTCTCAATATTCATCATTCCCATAAGCATCTTCTTCTACACAACAGCTTGGCAGAAGGTGTTGAATAGGAAACAAAGTGGAAATTGAGTAAGTTATTATCCTTTAGTTCATTAACTCAACTTTTTTCAAAACAGGCACTGCCAAGGTTTTCCAAGTGTTTGTGTAAGAATTCAAGGCCCAACATCCAAAGACATAAGTATATAAAAATACTTACATTAAAAAGGAAATCTTTAAGTTCTCATAAGCTACAAGGTAGAATTAAGAATTTTTCCTATGAATAGAACAATTTACCTTCTCAGGAAGAAAACACATTACAAAAAATTGTGAGAGGAAAATCTTGGGTTTTTTCTCTAGATGATGTTTAAGATTCTTCTAAATGGTTAGAAATTCTTAGTCCTCTTACTCTTGTAACAACTAATTTTAGAAGGAAAAACAGAACAGAAACAACCCAGCAAATCCAACATCCATTATGCTTTTTTTAAAGGATCATTAGATCATACCACTTAAGAGAAAGGAAACACACACTTTGCCAACAAAAAAAAACATTAGTACCAGTAAGAGCTTCAGAAAGTATAAATAAAATCATCCCAGTTAACAGAAGAGTTTGACAATACACCATAAAAACCTTCAAACCACTGATCTCGTTTGGTTCAGACAAAGTCATAAGGCGGGGGAGCAGGACAGAGAAAGTTTAGGATGGCTACTGTTTGAAAGCATCTCAAAAAGGTTAAAGGTTTCAGCTGTTCATTAAGGACTTAACTGGTCCCAAGGACTGTGTTTTACTGAGCAGTGGAAACTCTTCTCCATGATCACCAGTAACCTCATGCCTGTCTCTACAAAACAGCTGAACAGCATCATCAGAGAAATCTGCAAGCACTTTTCCAAACTCTCTTCCATGAAACAATTAAGCAAAAAGAAAAAACCAAAAACCCTCCACAACAAGATCATACAGTTGAGGATGTGCCCATTTGCTTTTCTTTTCCTTCCCCAATAGTCAGTAAAATACAAATCAGAACTTAACTGGATAATAAGCTGTTCTTAGTTACATTGCATATTTAAACAAGGAGGAAAAGGATCCTTATTCTAGAAATGGATAGCTCTGAACAACCACACCATGTCTTTCCACTGAGAAACACTTCTTCACACAGTATGAAACTCCCCCTTGAAGAGCTGGAAATTACTGTTCCTTAAGAAAGGCTTCTGACAGTGCATAAACTCTCTAATGACTACCTGGATATCTTTAAAGACACTGAGATCAGCTCATGTGATATTTAACACGTTCTGAAGCAGGTATGCAAGTTTTCTGTCTCGTTCACCCAACAACAGCTCTTGTTTTGCACAGCACACAAGCCTCTCCAAAGCATGCAGAAGATGGCGTCTTCTCTTCTCAATTTTCAAAGTCAGTCTGCAGCTCCTGTGGGATGCCAGCTGGCAACCATGGAAACTCCTTTTGTGAGAAGCTTTTGGAGACAGAGCAACACAGTTGTCAGTCTCAGCTTAATAAGAACCGACCCTAGACAAATGAATCAACACACACTGCCTTCATGGGCTCCTGTTCACTCCTTCTCAGAGAACTTTATCCGAGTAACAATTAAAATTGTTAGTCAATGTCATAACTTGACAATGAAACAGCCTATCCAGAAGCACAAGAGTTCAAGGACCTCACCTCTAACGCCAGGATAACACCAATTGCCAGCAAATTTTCTACCCTGGCACAAATGATTTTAAACCAGTTAGGTTTTTATGCTTTTCTCAAAGTAGAGTCTAATTTGTAGTGGAAATCCACTTTTGTCAACCATAATCATAAGAATTTCCCAAGACCCCCAGAGGCCATCACAACTTGCTGAAACACGCAATTTTCATTCATTGGTTATTTTTTGTTTGCTTTTCAGACTATCAAGAAGGGGCCTTTTCCTCAGTATTGAGAAAAAAACTCATCTTTCTAATCCTTACCCAAAACTGGTTTTAAAACACAAAAGCTGGAAATTATACAGCTTCCAGAGGAAAAAAAATATTTTGATTAAACATACTGCAGGCAAGAAGGAGGGAAGGTGAGGTGCATTAAAAGGTAGAGAGGTGCTCTTGGGGGTTTTTTAAGTGTCTTTCATAGCTATATAACACGGTGGTCTGTCAGAATTGCCTAGACAGGGCTTTAAGTTCATGTCTAAAATAAGCAGCACAGGTATCTTCTGTTGGGTATGGCCTTCTAGCATTAACATTAGAAGCCCTTTAGGAAAGAACAGCTCGTGCAGAAGGAGCACAATGGGTTTCAGGACCCCAGACAGTTGTCCAGTATCAAAGTACCACCTCAAGAGCTGCTGCTTTCCTGTTAAAATGCTTATGTGAGCTGCAGAAGTCATTTTACTTAATGTTTTCTCACAATTAGTCAGGATCTGCACAGCTACACCTCACAGAGAATTCCCCATTGTTCTCTGGTCAATCAACATCTCCCATGTGCCTGTGGCTGGCAGGGAGCTCCAAAGCCTTCAACAAAAGCGAGAAGATAAAGTTACTGTGCTTTGAGACAGAAGATAAGATGCACTCAACATTCTTCCTGGTTTTGAAAAATGTTTGAAAAGGGCCAATAAGTGCTATTTTGAGTAGATTGCAGCTACAGCTTCATAAATACGAAGAACATGCCCAACCAGCCACCCTTAAAATTAAATGCACCTTCTTCATTAAGATTACAAATGTTGATGTGAACAAACTTACAGGCAAACACAAAACCAGTCACTTGCTGCACATATATTTTATTTTGGTTAACATTCCTTTGGTCTAGATTGTTGTACAATACACACTACCCAAATGCTGAGATGAGAATGTTATTCTGTGAATGATACCTACCTTCATTTACATAGGTGTTTCTGTACAAAGGACAATCGGGTCTAGAGAAAGACATTTGAGATGTTTAATATAGCCTAAAAAAACAGTACCTTTGGTCAAAAATTTACTGTACAATACAGATGTTATTATTCAAATGTTTTTCGCTGGTTAAGAACAAAACCATAAAAATCACATGCTCATTTTAGGTGTAGGTGCAAACACTTGCTTTTGCTTCCTTAAGAGAGTGCTTTTTTAGAATAGTGGCATTCCTTTGTAAAACTACAATATCACGTGTCCTCAGAATGAAAAGTCCACAGGAGAGGGAGGTTTTTTGCATCATGACATAGCCAGTTTATGGTGGGTTTCCACTAAAAAACAAAAGCATATTACACTCAATGAAGAAGCTTCAAGCTTTCCAGCACTGTGATGTTCCCTTTCCCTGCAGTCACAATTCTTTAATAGCTATTTTAATGGCTTAACACAAGGCTATTGAGGGACATCCTATGCCTCACACTGTACCTTCTTTAAGAGATATGTCTTTAAGTAACTGTGGCTGTATCTCATACCTATAAAGGTAAATTTGATTTGTGTATGAGGAAAAAAACCAGAACAAATAGTGACTTTTATTCTGGTATCTCTGGCACTGACCATTTATCTGTCTGAAGTCAAATCAACAGCATAATGCATATACTGAAAAATAATTTGCATGATTGCATCTTGTTAAGCTAAGCAAACCACCTGTTCAAATAAGTAGGTCCTATTATAAACCAGATGTTTGTTCTGCCAAAAGCACATGGAGGATGTACACGGTAACAAAGCACTGCTGTCCAGCCTTTAGTCTTTGTCAAAACATGCAAACTGTAAATACCCTGCACAAATATACACATCATAATACTTCTAAAAACGGCACTGTTCCACAATATTGCTGTTAAATGTGACCTTGATTAGTTTTCTCCCATTTCAGTCATTGGTGTTATTCTGGAAGTGCACCAAGCAAACAGAAACCAGAGAATAGCTTGCAACAAAGCAACTCGGCTCTATCTCCACACACAGCTTGTGCCTGCACTGTGTCCACACACTGCCTCTTTGAAGGCCATTTTTAATGCACAGCAAACTAAAAATGCCACCTTCTCTTAAGGAAAGGTTAGAAATCAAACTAGAACAGTGCAGCTGCAGTAAAGCAAGACACATTTCAGTCATGAGAAAGCATTTCTTCTCTGCCCAAGTATGTGATAATATTAAGGGCCAATGCTAACTATATCTCTTCACGAACATAAACATCAGGTTAACCTAAAAAATTGAGTAGTGTTCATAGTAAGAGCATGCCCTCATTATCTGTATTCCTACCGGCAGCCATTACACCTACTCATTCTATTTTCATTTTCCTTACATAGCAAAGTTGGCAAGGAAAACGCCTCAAGATCTCCCCCTGGAAAGCTTTTGAATTTGGCCTGTGCTCATAAGACTGTTAAACACTTCTGAGAGTCCCACCATCTTCTAATGCATCACTGTGGCACAGGGAAGTAATTCTATCTCTTTCTCTAGAGTAAAAAGACCCTTGTACCAGCAGAAATTAAGTGTATTCATAAAAGTATATAGAAAACTATTCCAGATACAGTGTGAAACCTACCCAGCTCTGAGGAGTCATTAATAATTAAACTACAAAAGTATGCTAAATGCAGGCCATTGGTGTGCTTTATAATCAGACTACAGTTGTATATTGTGCTGTTTTTAGCACAAATGAAATTATATTCTAAGGCTTCTGAGACATTGAAGTCAAAATACAAAATCTGATGGGCTATAAGGAAATGCAAATAAGCCACTAGTTACCCTGTTTTTAGTACTGAGAAACTTTTTTATTACTATTTAATAAAACTAACATAATGCATGAAATCCTAAGTCAATACCCGCCCAATATTGGAAAAAATCAGTCCCTGAACTGCCAATGACCCAATGAGACAGACTGATTAAATTTGTTGGGGTTTGCTTTTTTTGAGGAATGCTTTCTTGTGGTTTTTTGTGTTTAGTTTACTTTCTTCTTTTTGGTTTGGTTTCTCCCAAACACCTTTCTTTTGCTATTCCATAGCAAAAAAGTTGAAATGGCTAATACAACACACCTACTTAATCAAGTCCTGGAGTTCTAAGAAACACTGCCAAAGCATCATGTGCACCAAAACTTACTAAATTTTCCAAAACCAGGAAGGAATTTTTGGGATGGGGAATCAACTGGATGTCAAAGGAGACCTTTTGTCCTGTTAATTAAACTCTCCTGAGGTTCTGATTGTCTAAGTACTACCTCTTTCATCATGATAAGGTCTTTACATTGTCATCAAATTTTACTGGCCATCATTTAAATTCCTCTTAACTGAACAAAATGTTTATTAACATATTTTAGAGATACAGAACAAAACATCACAACTAACAAGGCTATTTCAGGACAAGTATTTAAGTATTTACAAGTATTATTTTTCCATGTGTAATGTCAGTATGGCACAACCACCTAACTTGGATGCCCAGTTAAGTCTCTGACTCCTGCTGCTTTCTTTTATTAGCCTGAGGCATCTAATGATAGCATCCAACCACAAGATACATACCTCACTGTCCACCTGCATTAACAATACAGGGGACTCATTATTGCTTCAGGAGGGCAATTCCAGTGTTGGCCTCATAAAATAACTCAGAAGAGAGGACAGTACAAAACAGCTTGTCTCTAAGTTACATTCCCTAAGAATGATCCCAGGAGAGCTTTATTCTCTTATCCTTACAGTACATTACTTTTCTTGACTCAGAGCTTTAAGATTTTATTGCTTTTTAAGTTAGTGATGAAAGGTTTAATCACAGATTTGTTAGACTTAGCCCCTCAACACAGCCTTTTCCAGAACCTTCAGAACTGCAGCAGGAGTCACAGCAGAAGTTTCCAACTACAAATAGTACTGGAAAAATGTTGGCTTTACCATGGATTTCCTCCCAGTAATAATTCACAGCTTGAATTTAGCAATAAAAAAAAATCTACCATCGCGTCCCCAGCGCCATCTGGGAGATCAGGCTTTTGGCAAAGAAAAATGGAGCAGCAATTGCCTAGCAGCACAGGAAATCAATGACTTCCCCACTCAGGGCTGAGCAACAGGCTGCTCCTGCTGAGCAGGAGTCATTCATTTCCCTTCCTGCCAGCAAAGCTGCTCTGTGCATGGAGAAAGCAAAGTCTCAGTTACACCTGCTGGACACACACACCCCCTCCTCTAGAGCCTGACCTTACCAGGGGCGTTAGACAGCGAGCTACACAACTCCATGTGTATATCCACAAGGGGAAGGAGTGTGGAGATGGCAGTCTCTTGGGAGAGCTTCTGGACACGAGGGTTTCAGGCTACAAGGTGGGCAACAAAAACACCACTGAGTTAAGCTCAAGTCAAAGCACATGAGTTGACAAAGGATTCAACTGAACTATGCCAACATAAGGGCCAAGAAAATCTGGTCATCCCTTTTACCCCAGTAGTAGGATAATACTAGGTAATTTCAGGAATTAGAGTTCCAAAACAGGTGTAAAGGGGTTATTTTTTTTTTTGTTTGTTCTAAGCACAATCATTAAAGGGGAGTTTTAAATACAAAAAGGCAAAAGCGGAGCACATTATCCAGGAGACAACATTGGCATCCTTCCAGGCTGCACTTATTCAGAGCTAAGCCACAAGTTTATTTACATACAAAATACAAAGCATAAGTATTCCTTTTTTACTGAGAGGGTTTGCAGGAACTGGAACAACCATTGAAGATCTTCTGTCAGGTCATGCAGAGACCACCACTGACCTTTGTAGCTTTAAAATCTCAACTCTTTCCTCAAATTTACTAGTCTTAGTGCTCCCTGGAGCATGAGACAAGAAAGAACAGGAGCTGACAGCTTCCCCCAACACACACTTCAACTTTGCTGCAGCCAAAAAGAATTTCACACCCACATTTTCCTCCAGGTCAAAGTTCCCAATAAAGTCACAGTAAGGAGATCATTACAGGCATGTACACAGTCACCAAGGACTGTACTACTGTATGTAACTGGTGTCAGAGGTTACTGATGCAAAACAGCAGAGAGAAGGGACTTCTGGTGAAGCCAGACTTGGCCCTGATTTGAACCAGTGCTCGGAGTAAGCAGCTTGTCCTTTGAACAGCCCTCTCTGAGATCAGAGTACTGCTGTAGCTGTTTCTGGAGCTATGCCTGCACATCAGCCCCAGTAACTGCAGATGTGTTAGGACATCACCAGATCTTGCTGAGCATTGATTTACCTGTATCAGGCAGATTTGGCAGCATCTCACAGCAGCAGCACTGTTTGCTGCTTATCTGTGCATCATTGAACCTAGAATCTGTAAAAACACAGCTGTATTACAGCAGAAATATCACTGTCTCTAGCAGCTTCTAGCTTCTCAGGGAGACTTCTTCAGTTTAATAAGTTACATCTGTAAATGCAAATATCTGCCTTATTTCTCTAGAGTCACCATTGCTCTAAATCAATTCAGGTCACGCTGAAATTAGCCTTGCCCTTCAGCAGGTTAAGAGCTTCTCCCGTTTTGCTATAATTAATACATGTCCATAGAAAAATTACAAATAAAGTGAAAGATAAAAAAGAAGTAGGATTATTCTGTAATATTTTTTTTCATGTCCCTCTATCCCCAAGTTCAATAAGAAGCCTCTCAAAAATCTCACTCTGCTGCAATTTAATAAGTCAGCAAAAAAGAGACACTGCTTGAAGGTATTTCACAGAAGAAATAACATGAAACCTACAAAGGACTCCTCAATAAATGTGAGCCCCACACATAATCCTACCTTTATTCCTGCAATAAGGAAAAAAGCTCATTCATTTTCTAAGCTTGCACCTTCTTCATTGTCCATTTTAGGTGCAATAAGATTCATCATTTAGTCACTCTGGAGAGCAGTGGGTCTGCATTTATCATGGTGAAACGCGTCCTCACTGTTTGTTCTTACAGTTTACGGAAAGCCAAGCGCAATGACTCATAAAGCTGCTGCAAGAAAAAGCTGAAACAAGTTAACAGAATGAGCTTAAGTGACATCCTTCATCCTACGTTTCCGGCGTGCAGAGCCAAAACCACATCACACTTTCAACAGAACAGATTTAGAGCTATTATTAATCATAAATGGCAAGACCCTCAGCAAGGTCAAGTCATGTTTCATGGTGTTCCTGAGCTGCTCACAGATCTTAAGTACACTATAAACAGTAGAAGGTCTGGCTGTAAAGGTCTGTCCATTCTAAAGCAAATGGGACTCTGTACTATTCTTTTCCTTTTGGAAAATTATATTTTCTTCATGCTGAGAATGGTCATCGTGAAAATTCTTACCTGTTTTCCATCTAGTGTGTACAAGCGTTTAACCACCCCCGAATCCAGCTTGATGGCATCGGTTATATCAGTAAGAACCTGTTCAAAGGAATGTGCTGTCTTCTTGTTGAGCAGAATCCGGACTGCCTTCCGTGGCTTCACTCCACTCCTGATGATAGTGACCAGTTTAGGCCTAATGAAATCCTTATTCTCTTTTGTGTCTGGAGCACCTCCTTTAGCAGTGGCAAGAGATGGCACTGAACGAGAAGTAGAAGTTGTCTTAACATTCACTGACCAGTTTGGGTTTACATTCTTTGTGTACTCCAGTTTCTTGAAGGGTTCTATGGAACCACATACATAACTTTCCCCTGTGGAAACAAAAGCAGAAGTCCAGCAAGTCAGATTGGATAGGGAAGAAAAAAAAGAAAAACGTAGGAAAATACAAAACCAAATCATTCTCAAATTATTAAATATTATTCTTATCATTCTTGGTCTACAGTGTATAAATATTGATCTCTTCCCTTCTCTGATGCTACTGACTACAAAATGAGCAATCTTTCAAAGATCACTCTTCAGCTAACTGTTCAAGAAATGCTGTTACAAAGATCCTTGAAATCAGCAGTTTTCTTATCAGAAAACACTCTTTGCAGTGGGGACCACTGCTGCCAGTAAACAGTGTTTGTGTTTCACCAGCAGCCCAGCCCAAGCACATTATCACAGCACTCCCCCAGCCTCCATGCTTAAGTGGCCCACTCCTAAGAAAACATCAGGCCCCAAATATATCAGAGGAAATGCTATGAAACATTACCAAAAAATATAGGCTACAAATAATGATTTATAAGAAGGTGGATGAAAGTATCATGGAAATTTGTTAACATTTGGGGTTTTTTTAAAGCTTTAGGCATCATAAACCCAGGATATGCATAGACAAGAAACCCCTCTGTATTATTTACTGACTAAATATATATGTGGGGAAATGAAGACAAAGAGTAGCAATTACAGACTTCTCATCACAACAAATTTACCATACTTAAAAGAAAAATAGTGGCTATTAGTTCCTCTTTCTGTTGGAGCATCATCTACAGTAAAATATTTTTGCAAATACCACACCCACACAACTTCTGGGGAGCTAGAAATCAGCCAGAAAACCCAGCACCATGAAGATTAGCACCTGAATCCAGTCCAGCTCAAGGCTGCTGTGTAAGGGGCGCCTGCTTGGCTGCTCCCAAACTCTCCCTTGAGCTTGACTCTGTGACTGTGCTGGCAGTAGCAAGGGATGAGTTGGATCAGCTCAGTGATCTGACTGAACATACCAAAGACACCACTAATTTTGCAACATCAAGCTGATCCAGTTCATCCTCTGTCTGAGGAAAAGGAAAAACAAACAAACAAGCCAAACAAAAACCAAAAAACTCAAAGAAACCAATACTAGATCCAGCAAGACCACACCTTCTGGCAGGCTACAGTGAAATCACAAATAATGCAAGATCCTTTCCTGAACAATGCCACAGAGACATCTGAGATGTTTTACTCCTTCTGGGTTCAAGAGTTCACTGTATGCTAATAGCACAGAGCCCTTCATGGCAGAAATTTAGCCCGGGGTAACCAGAACAAAACTCAGTGATGCATCTCCTATGCCAAAAAACATGTAAGAACCAAAGATATTCCTAATGACCCTCACCCCTAAGGAAAGAGGACTCACAGTTCAATCATTAAAAGAAAATTAAGTATTAAAAATTAATTTCTGAACAGAAATTTTAAGGTTTTGAGGCACCCAACCCAATTCTGGAGACATTACTGCACACAAGGAATAGAGACCCAGAGTCACCACATCTAAAAATGGAGGCAGGCAACACTGGGACTTGAGGCTTGGATAAAGGCAGGCACTTCTTTTAGCCACTGCAGATATACAAGATGGACAGATACGCAGATGGAAACATCAGACTAGAAGGGCTCAGCTACAGTAATGAGTGGTCAAACAGTGCAGGCTCTCTTTTGTCCATGTCCTGTCCAATTGCTCTAGTTAGTATTAGCTACTCAGTTCCTGCCAGGTCAGAATGCACCCACTGAACCAAATCCACAAAATTAGAAAGTTTTAAGGGAAAAAAAAGAAATCCTACTATGATTAAGACTGTATAAAGATCAATACAATAAATACCTGCTCTATAAAATAACTTGGAGAAGTCTCTTTAAAATTTTTTTAAGCAAAATTTATTCTTCTCTACACTTGTGTTTGCTGTAAGATGTAAAATCCACCAGTAACCTCTTATTTTGTTTTTTTTGAGGGGAGATATAAACCTGGATTTTGAAGTTCAGTCCTATTAGGGAAATTGTTCACTTCAGTTGCAGAAAATAACATTTATTTAAAATCAAGTCTTCAAATTAAAACTCACTTCTCAAAGGGTAGGCTCATAAATGTCGGTACACAGTGTACTCAGAAGATTTACATTTAATTTATTAAGAACTCTTTTGGTTCCCCTTCTTGAAAGGACAGCGTTCCACATGATTTTTAATATCAGCTACATTTAAAGGTCAGATGGATTCCTTGTAGCATTTAACTGCACATCAGCTCTTCATTACAAAACTAAATTTACATGAATGATCATTTAAAAAGGACCAATAGAACCACTGAAGGTTTGGGATTGTTTGAACATAAGCACTTTTGCCTTTTCCTCATTTCCAATGGTACCACATCACTAAAATATTTACACCAACATAATTTTTTCCCTTCAAGAGGCTCATATTTTTCTACAGAACACCTTGGAGTTAGAGCATCCAAGGCCTTCAAAGATGAAATACCTTTAATAAGAACTATTTTATATTGGTTAACAGATATACAGACACTTCTCCCATAATGTTGTTGTTTAAAACTATTTTAGATATTAGCTAGGGACTGCAATTTTCATGCATGCAGGTCCTAAGGGTCAGGCCTGTAAGAATAAAAACCTTTAGCACCTCTAGTGCTTGTACACAGAAGAATCTCGAATAAAAGGACAAAAGGTCCTCACCTAGATTTTCATCCCCTTATTTTTCACCAGTACCTCCAGGAGAGAAGACTGTAAAAAGATTTCACAAGGGGCATGACTTAAAAGTCCAGTAAATCCATCTCCTGCTTTAGCTATTGCTTCTTCATCATCAGCTTTGAGTAACTGGCAGCTGGAAGAAGAAAGTAACAATCTCCAGACACTAGAATCCTAACAGAACAAGTGTTGAGAAAGATTCTTTGAAGAAACTGGATTAAGCAAAGGGCACAGACAACAAGGCCTATTTAACAGTGACAATTTGATTGCAGCTCCCCAGGAGAGGGGAGCAAGTGTTTCACAGCTCAGTCATCTGTCACTAATGGAATTTTGACTCTTGATTACAGTATCAATAGCCATTAGGAAAGGGGGAACACCCAGTTGCTTTGGGAGATCTGGCATCTAGGAAAAAAAGTGATTATTACACCTTAGAAAGTATCCCTTTCCTGAAAGCCTCTTCACAGCAACAGTGCAAATGAAACACCTACAACTGGAACCTTTCAAAATAGATGCACAGCGCTTGTTGGTCAGTTTCAAACTTGTTGGTCAGTAACTCTACAATTAATTTGTACAAACATCAACACTTCTGGAAAATGCCAAGTGGAACAATAAAATAAATCTTAACACTGAGAAATTAATCGTAAAGTTAATCATGTAGAAGGGCAGATCCCAAAACATTGTTTATGCTTTAAAAAAAACCAAAAACAAAAACAAAAAAAACCCCCTACTACCTGCAGTTGCACATCTGTCAAAATTCAATGCAACTGACCTATCAGAGACATGCAACACTGGAGGATAGCTCTTATGGGTCATGACAGAATTTCAAGGCTTGCTTCACTTATTAAATATTTGTAGAAATAATAACTGTGTGTACAAAGTGGTTGCTAAGGCGACATTGAATCACTGCACTGGAGCTTTCCTGATGCAAGTGTCTCCCTGCTTTCCACATTGGTGTTAGCAGTTAGTTTGTTTTCTTCAGCTTGCTGATATTCTCCCTATAAGAATGACCGAGACATCATCTCTTAAAAGCCATTTTTTGTGTTGCTTTTCTGTGCTTAAGGTGACTTGGTCTAAAATGGCTTCACGAGGGCACCAGTTATCTTAGGTGGAAACCCTAGAGAAGGGAGAGAGAACCTGCTTGGATCTCGAAAACAGAGAGGGAACATCAACCCCGCTTTGTGGAGGTCAGGATTTACCAATCTATGGAAAATGGTGCTGATTCCTTGGAGTACAGTATGTAGTAGGAATGTAAGGTTAATTTATTAATTGGCAGTGATTTATTGGGGTCCATTTCCCCAACAGATGGGACAAGAACTATGTTAAGAGGATGGGGATGCGATTAGCACCCCCAGCACTCCATGCCCAAGCATACGTGCCTTTCTTCACTTCTACCCTCTGGTTTGATACATACAAAAGGCAGAATCCCAATCTCTCAGGAGAAAGGACAAAAAATTCCGACTGCACCTCACTACACAGAGCAGACTGCAAAAAGAAGATGACCTGAATGAAATAAATTACTGATACTTGATAGCTCCCAAATGTGTTAGTTAATAGAACAATAACCTACTTTAACTACATTGCTGCTGCCTTGTCTTCCTGCAGGGTCTGAAAAAAATACAGCGGTGCAAAAGAGATGGAGCCTCTACAGGAAATAAATCTGACCTACACATGTCCACCCAGCAATGAGATGCAATGAGAAATTTCAAATCAGATCTCCTCTGACCTTAGAAAGGACTTCTTTCACAAACTTACTTTCTTCTCAGTTCAGACTAAAAAGTTGGGATTTTTTTCCTCATAAAAAGTACTTCCTCTGTCCCCTTTGTTACAAGTAAGATAGACATTTTACACACTTAAAAAAAAGCCCACCAAAAAGTAATATAAAGCACTTAGAATAAGAAACCACATGGACTTCCAAGAAGCTGTTAAGCAAGACAAAAGATGATCAGCAGGCTAATGGATGAACAAAATAATCAAATTAACAGTGCCAGAACAACCCTCCACTATTTTATGCAACAGGATCATTCAGCTGTTTGTTTATTAAACAATATAAGGATTGCAGCCATTTCTGCCACAGGATTCAGTCCAAGTTTCCCTAAATTTGATAGCCCTGGATCAAGTCCATGGTAAATATCCAGTGTAAATTTAATCCTACAAACAAATGTCCACATAGATTCAGCTCTACAAACATTTAAACAGATACTTTAGCATTATTATTTTGATAGCACATTACACATGCATATGAATCTTTCCAGCCCATCAATTCCCAGCTGCTGAGGTAGGCATGATCTAGAAGAAAGAAGCCATTAGCTCTAGAGAGCATCAGAGACCACATCAGTCAATTCCTACAGTCTGGCCTGGCTGGGCTCCTCACCAACAACACCTGAGTGGTTGGCAGGGTCAAGAAGGCAGCAGGAATACTGGGAAGGAGAGGCAGAAGCTGAGATACGAGAAATGAGGTGACAGTAGGAGTAGCAGGACCCTTATACAAAATAAGCCAGGAACTCTTGCAGCCCATCCCTTCAGCCAGGAGACGCTGCCTTCTGAACCCTGCACTGGCAGGCAGCTCCTCTGCTGCTCTGAGAACAAACTGCCTGCCTCCATCACCAGAGCCTTCCCGCAGTCCTCATGTGACCCAGCATTTCCTCTGCCCTGCAGCAAGGTTCACATCTCCCAGGAGTTATTAGCAGGCTACAGCTATTACTGGATTTTAAAGCTGGCATATCTGCATCCTTTCCAACTGCTCCTCCAACAAGGCTTGTGGCTCTGAGGTAATCCCTGAGGGGCATTCATTTTGCTTTTTGAGATTATTCCTTTAAACTCTTTTTGCCATTGTGCCTACACAAAACATGCAGACACAGACAGAAGTCTTTAGAATCATTTGGCAGTGCACCCAATATTGACATGTGACAAAATTGTTTCCCAGTATGCTCTCAGCCTTGTGGTCTGGGGCTTTCAGCTGGTCTGACTGCCAGCTCTCAGCTGAAGGGTTAACTTTGTAGTAGGTATCGTAGAAACCTAAAACAATCAATTCTGATCCATACCCAAAACTCTGAGGCTATATTACAGTAAAATTAATGAGAAAAAGATGCAGTTCTGGCTACAGATTGATTCCGTGGTCTTTGTTCCACATAGCAGGACCCCAGGAGTAAAAACTGTAAATATTCTTTGTTTCAGAGTTACCTTGCAATGTTCATTGTTTATTTTGGGCTAAGATCTCTCCACCTTTATGGTTGTTTGCTCTAAGGTGGATACAGTTTTGGAGAAGCAAAGCTCTTTCCTGAAACTTCCTTGACAGCTAAAAAATTTAGCCTTCAAGAGCAACTTCACCTTTATTGTTTCTACATGCTTTGATTGCATGTCATGCCCAGGAAATAAAGTCACGTCACATTCAGAATCCATTCTTTAAATGTAAGAGGGTCCTAACATCAGGGCTGACAAAAAAAAAAAAAGGAACTTTCATCCATTGCATTATTTCCTTCATGTAGGGTGACAGAAGTTACAGACCATGTGAAATTTTTTACAAGTGATTGTTATCAAATTCCAACAAATCTCACACAGGTAAGTCTTAACAAAAATAAACAAAAAAAAACCAAAAATAAAAGATGGCGGGGGGGGGGGGGGGGAGGGGAAGGGGGGTGGGGAAGAAAACCAAAAAAACCCCCAAATCAATCCAACCAAAAACCCACAAAACACCCACACCTAGGATGTCATTACTTTCAAATAAAGAGAAAACACGTCCATGCATCTCAAAATAATCTACATCACCAGCACACAGCCATGCCAGCTCTGAACTGTATGCAGAATGAAACTAAATATAACTGAAGCCAAACAGCTCTTTTACAATCTTTTCCTTTGGGACTGTATCTCATGCAGTTCTGTGTATTTAGCTCTGGGATGAAAGAGAGTGGCTGCTGTCTCATTTCCCTCAAGAGCCTCTCTGTCTTTATGTACCACAGGAGAAGGTAAGAGCACAGGAACTTCCTCACTTCCTCAGGAATAAAGGCAAAAACTAATTCTAAAGATCAAGGCTTTATACATTTGCTTTGCATTGCAATCGCCATATCAATGTTTCCCCAATCACATAAATTCATAAGAGTCTAAATAAATTAATTAGTGAATTCACACAGGAAGGGAATAGTCGCACCATGAAGAAAGCAATACTTCATCTTTCAGTAGTTGGAGCACAAATGTCATTTGGCAAGAGGCAAAAATCAAGTGATTTTCCAGCTATTTAAACACAAAGCACAGCTTCAAGCTAATTAAGGCTGTACCAGACGAGCCAAACTCTAATAAATTTGTATAGTAAAGAGTGGAAGAGGCTTATGCAAAAACCATCATTGAGCTAATAATATATGAACCCGTGCTCCACTGTGAAGTTCTGTGAGTGAAACAACCCACCCTGCAGTTTTATACAAATAAACAGAAGCCCCTTTTCAGACAGAATGAGGATGTAGCTCTCTTCTTCCACACAAAGACTGACTTCTGTAAATCCCACAGTCCTAATGGGACAAGGAAACAAGACTGTCCTCCTTGAACTGTACTAGGAAGGGAAGATGTAATCATTGAAAGGGTAAGGAATAAAGTCCCACAGGATAAAAAGAAATACCAAATGCCTTCTTTAAAATAAACCTAGGCTCTTGCACTGTCATTCATTTTGACTGACTGATTAATAACTGGTATTATTCTCCACTAGGATGCCAAAATAAACCAATCTTACAGGTTGCTGGATTTATTTTTGAATTCAGTTCTTTATTTTTGAAACTGGTTCTGACTGGCTGCAAAAGGACTGCGCAAATCAACATTAACATCAATGAAACTTGCTTCTTGTTGAGCATACCAATCAAATAAGCAAATGCACAAAGACTGCTTTTAAACAGACGTTGATTAATATTGGTCTTTCCTCCCAGAAATTGATTTTCTCTGGCAATTAAATACTGTCCTGACAAATATAGTTTTAACTGTGCCCTGAAATTGCTAACATTGCTCCTCAGACCAGTTTCCTTTCCATTTCACCACACCTCTGGTCCTAACCCCCAAACCTGTTACTTAGACAGACAAACCCACCCCTTCAATTTTCTTTCTGGATCATCTTTATGTTGTCCCCTACTTTTGTTTTTACACAAGGAAGATTATCAAGAATATCAATACTCAATACTTAAAAAGCTTTCTTCTGCAATGACACAAAAAGGAGACAACCCAATGGTGGCAGAACACCTCCTATGCAAAGCTGTGCTCCTCTTTCAGGAGCCACATTTGCCATTACCCTTTAATTCTTCTCTCCCCATATCAGCCTTATTCTGATCCTCTCATTACATCCTGTTACTGTAAGTTCTCTCACCTGCTGCTAAAAATGAAAATCACATAGAAATTACAGTCGCTGTTACAACTCTAAATTTGGCTGTCTGGTGGCTGTCTATCCATTCTTTACTGGTTTGTCCACGGCACACTGGGGCCAGGGGTAGGATGGAAGCAAAAATGAATGAATGAATTGTTCCACCTTTATTTTCTTGGAACACAATCAAGTACCTGCACTTGAACTTCACGGGTAAGAAACACACTAATTTATGGCCCTGTGATAGTCAATGCCTTCATACTCTGTACATTCTGATGTTTTACACCAGAAACCCACGGCAGTCCAGAAGCACTTCATGTTGAAAAGCTACTTTAGCTATTCACAAAACTTGTGAAAAGTACCATTAATTTTTTAAGTTTAACATTCAAATTGATTAATGCTGACAGCTTCTTTTGAAGCAATAGACCTATCACTGAAGGAGTGATAAATTTGTTCTCAATGGGCTAATTAAAGACTGGCATGTCTGACATTTGACAGTGACCAAGAATTGTCAGTTCTGACCAAACCACTGGTGATGGTTTATCCTGCAGGTACATGAGCCTTATTTAACAGACAACCTAAGCTCTCTGCAGCTACCTGAAAGGAGGTTGGATCAAGGTGGGTGTTGGCCCTCTCCTCACAAGTAACAAACAACAAGACAAGAGGAAAGGCCTCAAGAAGAGCCAGAGCAGGATTAGATTGGGTATTAGGAAAAAATTCTTCATGGAAAGGGCTGTCAAGCACCAGAACAGGCCATCCCTGCAGGTTTTTAAGATGTGCAGATTTGACACTTAGGAACACGATTTAGTGGTGGCCTTAGCAGTTCTGGGTTAATGGTTGGACTCAAGGATGTAAAAGGTCTTTTTCAACCTTACCAATTCTATGACTGGGGAAAAGGGATATGCTACAGAGGAAAAGAAGTTTACAATCTACCCCAGGTAAATCATGGCTACACTATTACTCTTTATCAGATTGCCAACATTTACTTAAGACACATTTACCTGTAGAGAACAGGTACAGCTCTTCACTAGGCTGCACAGACTTAAAAAACCAAAAACATCTGAACTGAATTTCACATAGGCTTCCTTAGCAGCACAGAACTTTTGAAGTTTAACAGACTAAACTCTCACTGGTTTGACCTTGCATCTTTATGAAAAGAAGGATTAGATGCAATCTTCAGGTTACAGGACTAAACACTATGTTGAAAGGAGAAGGTTAGACACGTTCAACAAGAAGGAAAAAAGGAGCAAGGCAACAATATTTCAAGGCATCATTTAAGATTTCCCCAATTCTAGTCAGACAGACCATTGAAAACCCTTCCTTTATCAATAAGAATAACATTACCTCTTTTTGAAGGACTTAAAAGATTAGACAAAGGCCGACTCAAACTTAACTTTACACCTCGAGATCTTACTGCTCACCTTCTACTAGCTGGTCCAAGGAGGAAATCTTCTTGGAGCCATCAATTGTGTAGATTGTTCTCACTCCCTGGGGCAGGTTGACATTGTCGGACAGAGTTCGGGTCAGGTCAGCCAGGAGAGCTTCGAAGGACCTGAAGCGGTCGGGGGAGATGGCGTATACAATCCCTTTGAAGTACCGGTCTCCGTTACGGTAGAAACGAACTTTCTTGGCTTTCTTCTCAGAACTCAGGGTCTGCAGAGTGCGGGTTCGGTAAAAGCTGCAGTGGGCACTGTGGGTAGGGCTGGGCAAACCGTTCACCCGGGACCCTCTGCCATAGCGCTGAGCCTTATCACGCTCATCAAAATGCTCCAGCTCCATATCTCTCCCAAGGGACATCTTGAAGTTCAACCTAAGGAATGCACAAGAGGAGAGAAAAAGCTTAAGAAACTTAGAAGTTTCAAGGGAGCTCAGTTTAAGACTTCCTGTTCTATACATCGCTCTTACAGAGGACTACTTCCTTGGTTGAGAAGAAAGTTTGAATAAAACCATGCCACATTCACATGGTCATTTCACATGCAAACCTCTTGCCATGCCTTAAGAAATACATTTAAGTTAGACATCCTAATAACATCACTCATGAACCCAAAGGCTAACGATAAGCAAACACTGAGAAGTGTTTGTTCAAATTCAGTATCTCGGAAAATGAGGTGACCAAGTTGACCTACTGGAAAAAAGGAATAAATGCATCAGCTTTCTACTTTTCTCATGTTATATTTAGGTGCTATTTGAGTCTCATCTACCTTCTCGACTGTTTGCCCCCACTAAACTCTTGGTTGCAACTGTGATCTCAAGAGGTGTTGTTTCAGAAGAGCTGCCAGTTGCCAACTAAGCAATTAAGAAATTTTCAGAGGAATAGATCTGGCAGGTTGGCAATGAGAATCAGGACTATCACACATAGTGGGTCAATCCCAATGTTAAAAACTACCTGCATATTCCAACCACCGGTTTCCTCACAGCCTAAGCTTTGTAATAAATTATTTCAGTAGTCCTTGCACAAATGCTTTACACAGTCTGAACCAACAGAAGGACTCAAATGGCACAACATTAAAGAAAATATATTAGGAGACAGTGTTTTTCAATGAGCAAGCTACTTCAGGGCTCTATGTCTTGCAAGATGTATTATTAATATCCTAAGCCTAATATTCAAATTGATTAAGGCCAACAGCTTCTTTTGCCATCACCAAAAGAGCGATAAAATCAGTGCCATTGAGCAAATACACAATTGGTGTCTCCCATGTTTGACTGTGAGAAACACCCGTCAGCCCTGACCAAAACAATCCCAGTTGTTCAATACAGTTTACATAAACAGAAGTTCACATGTTCTGAAATAAAATCAAAGAGGCAAATACTTCTGTTACTTTTTGACTACCAACACAAGACTAAATAGTACAAAGTGCACATCAATCTTCTCGAACAGAAGACACAAAAATACAAAAAACCAGAATAATCATAAAATCATTAGGTTCTAAACATATTCCTTTTAATTTAGGAGCCACCTAGATTTGCAGTTGTCTGCAGAATAGTAAAGCACTGAAAGTTTATTTATAGCACAGATACATAGACCTAATTTAGAAGTGGCCTCTCTCATTGATTTCCAATAAAAAGACAAAAACCAGCAAGCACAAGCTTTGTTTCAACCACTCATAATGATGTGACCAATAAGAAAAAAAGATGTATTCAAACCAGCTGTAGAACAGTGGGAGGAAACAGAGGAAAACTTAGAGATGCTCTTTGACTTGCAAAAGTTTGTATTAAACCAATGGTTATACAGCTGGACCCTGATGCTGCAAAGCTGCAGGTGAGGTGCTCAGCAACTTCTCAGAGCAGTCCATGTGCTGGACCAGCGCAAGCACCTAAGGCAAATGTGGGGCTGTAGTGGAAATGATTTACCCTACTTTGGTTACAGCTCACAGCTGACTTTGTTACATTGACACAGGATCATATGCTTATGTATAAGTGCGGGATTTATACTTGTAAATCCTTCAGAAGTACCTACACATAGTACAGTGCATGTGTTTTCTTATATATATAAAAAAAAAGACTTTTCCCATAAACACCACATCCCATTTCAGTGAAATGAACAAGAACATTTGCTGTGGCATTTCACTCTCTAGATTAAATGCAAAATACAGCCTAGTGGCCACATTTTAGGATTGAGAACACACCATCACTGCTTCCATATTAAAAAAAATTTTGTCAGTTATTTTAATTCCCATCCAATTCCACTGAGAACCTGTTATTCAGATTTAAACAATCCCAGAATGCACAATTCAGAAACTGTATCTCTGAAGCAATTCCCTTGCCAAGAAAAATGGATTTTTCTTAGGTCTGCTGTTACCTTTGCTTAAACCATCTCTAATACACCCCCCTTCAAAAAAAAAAAAAGTTTAGACGAAGATATTCTCTTTCAGCTTTATTAATTTTAGATGAGGGGCAAGAAGTGCGAGTCACTGTCCTTTCTTCCACACGTTTATGCTTTTATCAATAATGTCTGTAATTCCCAACTACATCCTTAAAACCGAAATAGAGCTCCCCTTTAGCTCCACAACCCTGGTATGTAGAGAAAAGCGTGTCTAAACCACAAGGTCAGAGCAGACAAAGAAATCCTAAACAATTTGATCTGATGTTTCCGTTTGTGTGTATAAATATATAGTCTTATACAGGCAGATACGCAAAACGAAGAGACACGCCCCTGAAAAACCACCATGCCAACACTTCACACCCTAACATTTGTTAAAGAATTATTTATAACACAGGTGTGGGTGAACATTTCCATGTAAAAAACACGCATGCTGATTAAAAAAAAAAACCACACCACGCCGCGATGTGACTGGGACCCAGCGCAGATCATAAGGCGCCTAAGCAGCCGGATGGCCACTAGCCACCGGGGGAGGGCGGCGGGTTTGGTGGGGGAACACGGGTAGATGCGGCAGCGGGTTCACGAAAAGATGGGGTTTATTCTGCCGGGCTAGGGGAGCCGTGTGTGAAACACGCCCTTTCCTCCGCAGGTGGCACCAGGCACCTCAGCCCCCCGCGGGTGCCGGGGGCAGCGCCGCGCCCGCTCCCCGGGGCCGGACCGCGCTCCCACCGCCCGGCGCTCGCTCCGCACCCGCGGAGCCGCCCGCGGAGCCCGGCGGAGGCCGCCGCCCCGCACAATGGGCACAGGTGCATCGCTCCGCGCCGCGACCGCGCCCCGGCGGCCCCGCACGCCGCAGCCCCCGCGCAGGACAGGGCAGGGCAGGGCAGGGCAGGGCGGGCACGGCCCCGGCCCCAGCTCCAGCCCCGGGCTCCGGTTCCGGCCCCGGCTCTTACCTGTTCTCCGCAGCCTGGCGGGCACCTCCTCACTCAGACCTGCCGGCCGGGCGCGGAGGGAAGGCGGCGGCTCGGAATGGGAAGCGGCCAAAGAGCGGCGGCTCCCGCCCTCCCCCCGCGACCACCCGGCTGTAGGCGCAGTAGTTGCCGCAGAAAGCGGCTCTGCTGCCTTTGTTACGCCTCCCCTGGCTGTAGCGCGCTGCTGGGGAGCCCGGGCTGCAGCTGCTTCGCCTTTCTTCTGCTGCTGCCGGTTGCAGTGATTTGCATTAGCCCGGCCCTCATTGAAATGCGGCTCTTCACACCAGCCTCTCCCAGGCGCTCTCCAGAGGGCGGCGCCGCCGCCGCCGCTGTCTCCCCCTTTCTCCCTCCCGTTATGGGCCCGCTCTTCCATCGGCGCTGCGGGAGTGCCGCTCCGGGTGCCAGCCGAGCCCTGCCGGGACCATCGGGCGCTGTCCCCGGGATGGGCTCTCCCCGGGGCACATCCCGGCCGCACCGCGGGTCGCTGCCCGCCCGGCGCCTCCCTCCGCCCCGGGCAGTCCCGGCCCGTGAGACGTGCCCGATGCGGAGCTGCCTGTGCCCGGGGCAGAGCTGTGCCTGGCGAGGGGGGCATCTGGCCCGAGTCCGAAAAACGCCTTGGGAAGTAATTTTAGCAAATGGGTATGGTGGCATTTCCAGGAGGTTCGCCTGGGCGCGGAGTACTGAAATCCCACCTAGTCCCCAAAGCCCCCCGACACGGTTTGAGTGCTGAAGGTGGGATTGATGCGGAATTTAGGCATTAAAACCAGGAGCCATGCTTGTTCATACCACTCGCTTAGTTACAGCCGACCTTGGAAGTGACTAACTTCCATAGATGTTACAGTTTTTCGGATTAAATTTCTCAGAACATGTATTTGGCCAAAGGCATCTCAGGCTTCATCTGAGTCACCCAACCCCTGAACCCATCAGGTCTTGGAACATGTTTGATGAGTCAACCTCCATGCAAAAATTCAGCCATACTTGATGCTTTCTCCTCGTAGGTTTGTTATTCTTCACTTTAGTGTCAAAACTTCAGTGGTGAAATCTTTCTCGAGGTGAAGGATCTGGTTTGCTCCCCTATGTGCAGGAAAGACTTCAGCCCTCTTCTCCTTGTCAGGTAAACAGCCTATGGTCCAGGGGGACATGGAAGGGAAGAAAACAGTCTGTCCCTTCTGTTGGAGCTGCTCCACTCTGAAAGAATTAAAAATGCATTAGATCTGAGAGAGGGAATTCATCTGTAACCTCGTGGCTATGGCACTCATTTGGGAAGGACAAAAGATGGCTTTGTGTGTCTGTATTACAGACAATTTATGTGTTTTATATCCATAAATCCAGAGACAATCAATGGAGCAGGGACTTAAGCCCAGGGTGCCCTGCTCCCTTGGATAGACCTTTAATCAGAATAGAGGCCCCTGTTTAATCTCTCTGAAGGCAAACCGAGCCTTCCATATACAAAAAATAGAAGAGGCTCAAAAGAAGAAGGGGATGGAGCACTCCCTTTCTTTTCTTTTCCCCTAGAGAAGTCCACATGTAGGTTCTCAGGAGACAGGAGATTCCCTAAAGGAGAAAAATTCATTGTTGTCTTGTCTTCACCATCCTGGAGGAGTTTTTTAATCACTAAAGAAGAGGGCAAACAGGAGTCTTCTGGCCACACATTTTCCCCTAGATTTGAAAGAGAAATGAGCACCTAAAACCTTCAGGAAAAACCTCAGCTCAAAGGAGGAATAGTATTAAAATACCTGGACATCAAAAAGAGTCAGAATTCAATGTACTATTGTGTCCTCAGCACACTCTTACCACCTAGCTAAGTTTTTGGGATCTTGTTTTAGGGCACTTAACTCTTCCCCTATGGACAATGGGGTGCAGAGTTGCTTTACTATAAAGACGTGTTTTTCAGATGCAAGTTCCTAAAAAATAAGCACGTCCACATTGAGTATTTCACCAGCTTTTTAGTCTGTTGGGCTTGAAAATGTCCTGGTCTGTGTTTAGACAAAACAGATATCAGTGATATTGGTAACTTTGGTATATGCAAGGGGAGAATGGAAACTAATATTAAGAGAATTCTGGTAGTCTTACAACAAAACTTTATTCTTTAAACCACTTCTTTTGTAGGTCAACAATCAAATAAAATATTCATGACAGTCTGAAATGATAAGAAAAAGCAGACAATCACAAAGATTAGAGATGGGAAATACCACTGTGGTCCTGAAAAAGGAGTGTTCTTTAACATTCTTCTGTGCTATTTTGTTCAGTTCATTGTAAATGTCTCATTTAGTTGTCCTGGGGCTTCTGCTCCCCAAAGGAAACATCCCTTTAAAGTTGAATTCCGTCAATGATAAAGAATTTTTTTTTCTGATGATCAGGTTAATGGAAGTTTCTTATGTTTCAACTCATTACTTTAGCTATAGTGCCCTGTATTCACGTACATAATTTATTTCTCCCATTGGTGTTTACATCTCTCTGACATGTATTATTAACATCTAGCCTAAGTGTTCAAAATATTTCACAGATGTTCAAGAAAGACCTTCACTCTGACTATATCAAAAAAAGGTCGAAAGAAAAGAATACAGTATAAATTAAGGCAAGAGTATAAACCCAGTAGGAAAGTATCTTTTAAAATATGTTGTTTTGTTCATTTAAAGTTTTGTGTCTAACATAAAGACACAACACAATAGTGTAGTCTGTTTGTCAAGCATTCTTTCCATGCTTTTATTTTTAAAGTACTTTAAAATACACTTCACCTTTTTTCTTGTGTTTGTTCTCCATTTGAATTAAAACAATGCTATTCCAAATAGAAACAAAACTTGAATAAAACATTTCAACAGCTATAGAATAATCCTGTTAACAAAGTATATTGTTTTCCTAATAGAAAATTGTCTTTCCTTGTTGGGCAGACTTTGAAATAAAGTGTATTTCTAAGACCATTGTAAATGCATCTTTATAAACCACAGGACCGTAATTTCATTTTGGATAAAGTAACTTTGACTTCTCATCTCTGTTGATCAAGTTTTTCAGATCTAAGAGTCTTCCAACAGTTTCAACTTTTCTGAACATTTGTAATTTTTGAGCACCTTTGTCAAAGTAGAATCAGATGCAGTTATGTCACCACCCAACGCTCCTGTATCTTGAAGGCTGTACCAAATGCCTTGGAACATTGTTCTGGGAGCTTCTCTTTAGTTTGCTAACCACTGTGACCTCTAATTCCTTTTCAGAGTCACTGCTTTCCAGGACACAGTCTCCAGTCTTCTAAACGTGACCTACATTCTTTGTTCCTGCTGAATGACCTTGCATTCAGCTGTCTCAAAAAGCACGTTCAAATGATCCTGGCTCACTAAAGGATGTCAATTTCCCTACAGAAAAACTGTTTTTTCTTTGCATTATTTAGTGCTTTATGCATTTCATGTCATCTGAAAATTTTACCATTAATGTTGTTAAATATTTCTTCAGAGCCCTCATAAATTTATGCAGCAGCAGAGGACAGCATTTTCCGAAATGCGGGGCTCAATCCCCCACGGCAGCCGTGTCAAGGGTGTGTTTACAGCTCACTCCACTTCTCATCAGAGAGGCACTCAGCTCTCAGGATGCCACCCCAGGCCAAGGGAACTGGTGCTAAGGCTGCTGCATATGCCCAGCTCAGCAAACAGCCGGTGCCAGCTCCCAGCAGGGATCTGAGCAACCGGAGCGGCACCAGCCAGCTGGGCACTGCAGAGCCGTGCGCCCGCCTGGGCTGGGCTGGGCATCCTGGCACCAGCCTCACCTCGGGAATAACCACTTCTGAGAAACAGCAGAACTCTACAAATTCCTCAGGCATTACCCAAGGGATGGTGGTTTGCTGTTCATACTTGCATTTGTGGATCCGCCGTTTAGCCGTTCCACAATTAATTATTGTGTGTTGCGCTGATTTTGTGCAATGCCAGTCACTTAATTAGGTTGATATACTGCTGGATGTCTGTCACTTTGAGAAGTGTGTGTCAGTGCAGTCATCTTCATCAATCATATCCAACAATTTCACCCAGAAAGCTGCGCAGTTTGACATGCTCATTGTCACTAATTGCACAATCATTTTTGTGTATTGATTATATCACGTACCAGGACTCCATTTGTTTTACCTGTTAGTGATTCCAACACAGATAGAATTATAAAATCAAGGTTATATTTTTTGTGTTGTCCAAATGTAACCTTGGCTTTATCCATGTTTTACATCCTTAACATCCTAGAATTTCTTGAATAGCAACCTTAATTGTTCAGGCAGACCAGTAATAATTTCTTTTTACATGACTCATGAACTAAAATTTTCCATATTATTTTAGGCTAAACCATATGGCATTCATGACAAGGACGGGACCATATTATGAAGAGATATTAGTTGAATATTTCTGTGTTCTTCATTGCTATTGTAAAATTTCTCAGTGATAATTTCTCATATGTTTGTCATTGCTACTTCACTTGTCACAGACTTATAGTAATGGGTAAAAGAAAAGTTGTTGCTAGATTATGTGTCTTGTATTTCTCTTCATTGAGGCTGTGTTTAAAAAAAGACAATACTCTAACTGCACAACTGGATTTTTGAATCTGGTAAAATCATTCAGACTCTTTTCCTCTTTTCTGCTACAGACTCTTTTCCTCATTTGTTTTCTTATAAGTGACTTCTCTGAGAAATTCATCTTTTTAAACTGCAGGCCAGGAGTTAATTCTCTTTACATAGAGCAGATATAATTGCATGCTGGTCATTGGATAAAACATTCTTAAAGTTATTTCTATATCTCTGTCCTCTGGAAAGAGGTCTCATTGTAAAGGGAACACATTCAGCATTGGAGAGTTACCTTATTTCACTTTCTGATATTCCATGTCAAAGAAAGACCTTCTACTCAAGCATGGCTTGTCAGACTTACGTCCCTTATTTTTCTTTCAGATATATTATTTCAGGTATGAGCAAGGACATGTTTAAAGAGCTGTTTTGCTGATTTGATTTGCCTGTATTTGTTACCAAAATAAATCTAAAGCCCTGTCTTTTGAGTTTATAAATTATAAATGAACCATCCATGTGGCGGGTCAAATCCTACATGTGAAACAACTCTATCCATCTCCAAATATTCTCCATCATCTTGTAGGATAGAAAGATATATATTTGAGTAAACTCTTCCTATAATTTTTCTCCTTTGTTGCCAAGAAGCTGAATTAAAATAATTCTGAAGTGTAGGATCTGAATTTTTGCTGGTCTTTGGTTTAAACTAGTTAAATGGAATTGATATTCTTTTCTGACTGCTAACCTTTAGCAGAAGCAATTTAAATAATTTAGAATATGTATGTTAACAATAACCTCAACTGAATCTCAGTGGTATTCACATGCTCTAGGCTGAAGATTTCAGGACTATCTTTGTCGTCTGGAGAGACAGCAGGAATGTTTTACGAATTTTAATGCACAAACTGTTTTGTTGTTTGGTTTTTTTTAATGACCTAAGAACAGCATATGTGGTAGTTTTGTTTACCAGCACTTTAAAAATAAGTTAGAGAGGCTAGGGTTGAGATACAATTTTTACAAACATTACCTTTAAAAAGGAGATGCTTCCCAAAAGAATTTAGAGTGTAAAATTCTTCACCAACTCTTGGCACTTTTGAAGTAAAGCCCCAAATAATATACTTTTGCCAAGTGGGTGTTGTCAATCAGAAGAGGGCAGGAACATCTCAGTAGCTCAGGCAGGATTTTATGAGGAGAGGGAGGGATGGATGTGAACTCATCCTCAGGTAGGTGATCAGCCAGTGTGTCCCAAGTCCCTAAGGGATGTGTGAGGGACATAAACAGGAAACACCAGGGGAAACCTCAGGTCATTCAAGGAGGAGAAATGAAGTGGGAAGACTTAGTGACACGGGAAGTGCCTCAGGTTTTCACTGCATAGGAGTAGTGTTTTCACCTTCTAGATACTGTTCTTTGTGATGCGCTGGCCATATGAGGCTGTCGAGCAGTGTCTGCTGGGTTCACAGCTCCTGTGAAAACCCAGATCAGATCCTTTGGGCCTTTTTCTGAGTGAGGATATGGATGCCATCCTCTCTCACAGTCCATTCCCAGGTTAGGGGTGTAAGGCAAAGCTCCTGCTGTAACAACTGCTGCTCCTTACATCGTCTACACTGATGGTCCGTCCACTCAACCACCCCAGGACAAAGAGCTACAGCAGGTAGAACTAATTCCATTGTGTTAATTAAAGATTTATCTGTATTATTACTGAAAGTAAAATTCTGATTCATTTATAGGATATTCAACCCTCAATCTATCATGGTAATCTTAGAGATTTCAGCCTAATCATCTAATACCATCAGTGCATGCATAAATAGTAAGTATTATTTTAAGATGCTGAGCAGGAAATAATTTTATTTCAAAATTATTTAAAGCATAAGGCCTAGAGAAAGGCTCTTTAATAATATCTCTGGTTATGCTAATTTGGCTATTCTTAGCTACCATAAGGTTGGGTACTGCTGTAAAGTTCATCAGGTAAAAGACAAACAAAAGGATCACAGATATCAATCCTAAATATTGCTAAAAAAACCTAAGGTAATATACAGGCAGTGAAAGTTTTGTGTCTGACAGAGCAGACTGTTTTAATTAGCAGTGTTTTAATGGAATAGTTGTGACTCTTGTGGTAACATGGCTTAAGGTAAAATTGGATCAAAGTATTATATGCCACAGTCATCACAGATTATGTCAGGGACGCACAGACAACTAAATCAGCATACACAGAGGAAAAAGAATGAAAGTTGGAGACTCTCTGAGAGGAACTAAACAGCCACTAAATGGAGAAGCCATCTAAATGTAGCTGACAATCTTCTCATCTTCCTCCAGAGAAAGGATTTAAAACGGGACTGAGACTTCAGAATACAAAACTGAAATCATACCAACATACTACCCTTCAGACAGGTCCAGTTCTACTGTACTAAACCAGAATTAGCCCAAAATTCTTCAAAAATTTGACCTTGAAAAGTCTTCAGCCAGTCTAAAAGACAATGACCCGGGATCATTCAAAATTAAATAACTTTAAGAGCTGCTATTTTAGAATTACTTGTTAAAAAATGTAAGGCAAAAGCTCTGAGCTGGCATAGATTGATGTTTTCTGTAATTTTAAAACTCTCTGGATTGTCAGATCAGTCCTTTGATAACAAATAGAGCCACTGCAATCCATAGGGTAACCATGTTTGTGGGGGGAAATTAATGAGGTATGGAAGAGTGTAGGGTAGCTGGTCAATAACTTTTTCTGCTTGTCCATGTATGTAGTTCCATTTTAAAGGTTTAGGTGCAGTCAATGTGAAATAAATTCACATATAACTTTACAGACAAATTTTGATACAAAGATGCTGCTGCTATTAATAGCCATAAAGGAGTTAAAGAGAAATCTTAAGATTACATTCAAATCATTGTTGATAGAAAGGAAATGAGTATTAAGAAAGTTAATCCACATGCTCTTAGATAGTTACAAAGCAAAATCTAATTTGCCATGAACGTGAAATTCAGTCCTCTGTTTTGAAGAACTAATTAATTTTGCTTTAGTACACAGAAGTTTAGTGTAAAATATCCCTTGAAAATATATGAGAAAGGCTATTTTTACATAAACAGAATTATTCCTCATTAAAGCTTTAAAGAACTGTAAATCATGTATAGTTTAAGTTTGTGAAGCTTCAATAAATGAAGTTATTGTGGAAAAATAGCATTTCTTTGGAGTTAACAATTAATTGATGATATTGTAGTGGATAGTGGCATTAAAGCTTGTCTTTTCTTTCTTCCTTTTTGGGTGGTGTCAGCCTAGGGGAAACTGCCTCCAAACAATTTGTGTTTTCTTTCCTCGGTTTAATTTTACCAGGGTTATTACATTACATCAAGAATTATCCAAACAGAAAACCCACTCCTAAGTTAAAAAAAAAAGTCTTTTTTTTTTTATGCTCTGGAGTGCCATTGTAGAAGCAATCAGACATTAAGATATGTGAAGCTTCCATGGACCCAGAAGCTGTCACAGAAAGTTTCAACCATTTTTCAGTCTTGTTAATTCCACAATTATCAGAGAAGAGGAAGATCTTCTCTTGAGATCTTCTCTTTCATTTGTCAGCTTCCTTTTAAAGGATTTCTAATTCTTTTATTAAATTTCCTTTGTAAGAGCTCTCTCACAGTGATGTCAAAATTTCCATGATAAATCAAGGTTTCCCTGTAAAGCCAGGAGACAAGCACTCATTTCTCAGTCTGTAACACTGCTGTCTGCTGCGATGGTAACATCTCACTTTTCTAAGTGGCAAGTTATTTTGAGATTGAAGAGTAACCAATGTCAAGGTTGCAGAGAAAGATTCAGCTAAGCTTTTCTTTTTTGGTCACTCTGAGTCTGCCTTCATTTGTCCTCTGTGGAATCTCACAGTTCTCCTATCCCTCAAGCAGCCTTGGAGCTGAAGCACTCTATCATCCATGACTTACCCAAAAGGATTGGGTGAGTTTGAGTCAGTAACCTGTGAAGTGTCACACAGTGAAACAGGTCCTGCCTCTCCTCTTTATCTCTGTCTGCCCCTCGTGCATTCCTGCAGTGTAGCACTCTGCTTTCCTAGGCTATCATGTTTCCCAGAGGATATCTTAGCTCTGCAGCTCCTCTCTTCCCTCCCTTCCTCCCTCTGCTCAATCACATGCTATAAGGTGCCAGACACATCCCACACCATATCCCAATCTGTATTGCTCTCTCATGCACAGGAGAAAATACTTAAGGAATGTACAAAGATGTGAATCCTTGTTAAAAACAAAATATTGTTTATTTTGAAGAAGAAATAAAGCTCTTCGAAAGATTTTTTTTAACAACCTGAAGATATGTTTACATTACTTTAAGACATAAAATTTTGTGATAGTCATCCATGAAGCCTCAGTTTTATGCAAATATATCAAGAAATGTTGACTGTGTCTCAGTTTTGTCCTTGCAAACTTGTTTTTGCCTCTGGCTTGCAGGGTCCTTTTTCTGCCCTGCTATCATTCTTTCAGCCTGTGTTATCAACTTATGGCTCTTCTGGCCTTGCCTTCTCAGCAAGGGTCTTCAGGACCTATGGCTGTGGTCACTGACCCTTAACAGCTTATATGTCTGCAAGAATAGCTACACTGAGTTTCTTTTCTGCCTCTTTCCTCAGGCACAGTGCTGCCAGATGTCTGAATATAGCAAACATCCCATTAACCAAGAAAAACACATCATCTCTCTCAGAACAGCACTAAATTTAACATGGTCATTAAAAAAATGCTGCTAGGGATTCATTTCATGGACCTGCTACTATTCTGCAGCCTACAAAACAAAAGACTAGCATGCCATCTTAATTACACCAAATAATTATGAGTTGCAATCAGAGACTCTTAAGAAACATTTACTCCAGAAACTGAGGGGAGCATATGAAAAGGGGAGGGAATTAAAATGAAGTTGATCATAAAGCTGCGATTTTCCTTACTATGCATGTTACCATGTCAACCTGAGTTATGCAGCATCACATTTGAGATCTATTCAAGACCCCTTCAAAAGCTTAGCAACTAACCAGGATATTATAGATGGATTTTCAGCTGATTTTGACATCTTTTGCATGATAAATGCTACTTAACCACATTCTTTTCCTGGTTTAATATCAAATACAACTGAGCAAATGTTTAATTATATCCATGCAGATGGTTTATTATGTAAGAGATAATTACTTGTCCCACTTTTTAAGTACTAAACCATTCAGAAAACATGAGGCACAATCATTTTAAGACAGCAAGTAACTTAATATAAAGTATTATTTCTTGCACATAGCAGAGAAAAACATGAAACCTCAATATCCTGTACATGTATAAGTCTCAGATGGTTTAATGGGGATTCCTTTATGTTACTGTGTGAATATTTCCCCTGTTCTAGCTGCCTTCTTAATGTCAGCATGGCTTTCCACTGCTGTCTGTCAGTGGCCTAAAGCCTTTCATTGAAAATTGAACCAATGTAAAGTTTGACAGCTAATCTTTCAGAAAATGCACCTTTCATTATTTTTAAGTACTTAAATATATGTAATGTTCTTTATAATTTAAAATACCTTACATGTGTTATGAGAAGTATTAGTTACAGTTTCAGCAGAGGTTTGAGCATTATATAAGCTGGTACCCAACAAAAATTGGTAGGTAGATGGTAGCTATTAAAGAATTTCAACATTTCTACCTGTTTCCCATGTTAGTTGATCTACTTAAACGTTTTGAGGAACAAAAGATGCAAAAAAAAAATGACTTAAAAGAAAAACAAAAGTAGCCTGAAATCACTCTTAGTAAAGAACCTGGACTTATTTTAGTAAAACACTGTGTTAAACCTGCAAAAGGGAATAACTCCAGAAGTGATAAATCCATTGCACAGTATTATGATAATCACTTAGCTAGATGAAAGTCACCAATAATGTAAATTTACCATCAGATGCAGAAAGTTCCCTCACTCTTAAGACAGATGCTGAAATAATTGTTCTCAGAGCAGCAGAGCAAATGGAGTTTAGCCAGATGCACATCTTGCCTATGTTGTTTCTTGGATGTCCAATGGTGAGAGAGTTTCTTAATCTTTTCCTCAGCACTGACACAAATACCCTTTCTCTCTAGTCAGGTGTCTTATTTCATAACATTTTCAGGCATTCAAACTAGTTTAGTTCTCTCCTCTTCTCCAATTTGATTACAGTTTCCAGTGCCTGCAGATGATCAGGAGGCAGTTGATGGATATGACTTGTTCAACAAGGGCAGCAAGCTGGCAGTGATCCTCCAGAAAGCATGAAAAGTCTCTGAGGAAGAATGGATGGTTCGTAGCTTATCACTGCCAAAGAAATGCTGAAAGTTCAGGTAGGGGCTCAGTTTGACAGTGTTCACTCCTTACTTGAGAGGAAAATAATTTTTAATTGAGGATCACTGAATTTTATGAGTTTCATATCTTTAGCTAAACCAGCAGAGAAAATCTCTGGATCAGCAAATGTCTTCTAGACAGATCCATTTATGTAATCCCTGCATGTTCCTTGGGCAGCTCAGCAGATTCCCCAAGCATCCATAATCTCAGTAAGAAAATTGTCTTCCTATGCTACTTCATATTCCAGAATGAAAGCAGGACTACAGAATAATCAACACTCCCCTCTGGCTCATTTAAGTTCTGTTACAGTTGCACACAGATAACATGCAGGAGCATAACCATACTGCCTACTCACTCAAACATGTAATTCCTGGGCTGTGGTTTCCAGGGATGCCATCTTTTATCTAATCCCTGATGATGCTGGATACAGAAATAGTCCAGCAGAAGGTGGGTATCTGAGCCCAGAATAATTTATGTTGCTTTCTGTTTTCTCCCTTTCCACTGGCAAACAAAAATAGGGAGCAAGAGGAAGAAAGAAGCAAAGGGCAAAGGTGGATTATAATGGAAGAAAAAAATCAGAATCATAATTACTTTTCAGTTGTGTGAATAGTTTTGAAAAAAATGTGCCTGTAGCAAAAGCTGTGCTTTTGTCAGGCTTATGAGACAAAAATAATATTGTTAGAAGTTGATAGCTTTATTTTGCAAGGGAGCTGAAATGACCCTATACAAACTAAAGCTGAACTCCATATTAAGATGAATCTTTGAATATCTGGTTTGAAAAATGCTTTTTTCTCCTTTCTCATTAAACAGGGATTGCTTTATTGTTGCTGGGCATACACAGTGAGTCCTTCAGTTTCCCCACGGCCACATAGTGTATAGTGCAAAGCTGGAAGAATTGCCCTAGATTCTGTACCTTTTCTGCCCTTCTCTCTGTGTAAGAAGCCATGAAAACTGCAGAAAGAAATGTTGTAATAGCCATTCTCCTGAACTCCCTGCAGAGTTTTTGGTGTTCATACTTTTTCATTCTCCAGCTAGAGAGGAAACACGAAGCTTCAGGGCGCGAAAGGATAAAACAGGCACAAAGCTGGATGAAGAAAAAAGAGGAAACAAAGTAAAGATAGGCTTTAAAATGTATGCTGCATGTTTTAGTATTATAACTATGTGTGATGATAATATGCCTGCAAAAAGCCACCAGTCTAATCAGTAGGAATGTGTGCTCTTACGTGTATCTAATATAATATGCTCTCAGAGATGCAAGTTAAAATGAAACTTGTGAGTATAGGTTTTAAAAAGCACTAATTTTCATCCATGATGGGTCAGCCCCATCTGTATTTCACAGTGTGCCAACTTAAAACAAAGAGTTTTAAGTATGCAGCAGTGTGTGTACCAAACTCAAGTAAAGTAAATTTATTAGATGATACTCTGAATAAATCATGTACATGATTGGTTTTGTTACAAGATACTATAGATTAAAATACTCTCTTTAGGTACATGAGGAGTCCTGGCATGTTTTCCCACAAATAAAATCTAGCAGACAAAAGCAGAACAGGTGTATTCCTGAATTTATGAAAATTTAGATATGTGTATGTGCTAAGAACTGAGGTACTGCATAGCTGTATGGCAAAGAGGGGGTGATTGCCATGTGGAGGCTGAAAGGAAGAAACAGGCTGCTGTGTTGAAAAGTGTGGGGGAGAGTGGTTATATAAAGAGGAAAGACAAGGTACTGCCTACAACCCTGATAGAAGAAGAATACTTTGGGAAGTATCAGTGGTAATGAGACATAAACAGGAAAAGGAAAGGATATATGTGTATGCCCATGTACACACATCAGACAAAATGCAAAATAAGAAAAGGGAAGTTAACTGTTTAGTATTTGTTCAAATCCTCTTCTGTTGTACATCCTAGCCTCTCCATACTCTTTATTGTAAGTTTCTTATATGTGGGGTTTTTTTTCCCTTTGGACACAAGAATGAGCTAAAATTCAAATGAAAGCAAATTGCCTTGTTTGGTTTTTTTGTGTTTTGTTTTGTTTTTAAAATGAAATACGATACAGCAGACTAAATTCCTTAAAAGGAATTTAGTCTGTCCCAAGCAACCATAAATCTACCCTTCAGAGAGCCAGGGTCAAACCTATAACATATATAATACATGTAACATACCTGCTGTTTGAGAGGTGCAGCCCATTGGTCTCTAAGGCTTTCATTTGGAAATGTTTGCCACGGTGTGATTTGTGCACGACTCACAAGCATATGCTTCCTATATTAACAGTGCTAAAGAAAATACTGCCATTTATTTTATGATTCACTATATTGCAGCGGGGGGCCTTTGCACGTGACTGTAATACAAATGGCATATAAATAACCCCTAAAAGCAGAGGGGGGTTGTAATGGACCACTGGTATAAGATATTCTTTTATCTTCTTAGTCCCAGTTTATGTTGTATTTGGGGAGTTCTTATTCTCACAAGTATTAGGTTATGTGTCGGGTGTTAAGGCATTTATAAAATTAACAGTTCTATTAGACCAACAAATGGAAACTGGCACCAGTTGTTAATCAGACCAGTAGCCTGTGGAAATGAGAACTGTGTGGTAATGGGAGAGGGGGCTGTGTGTGCACATTGATCTCTGCCTCTCCCTCCCAAGCACTCTGGAAAGCCTATTGCCACAGAAAGCCCAGGCTGTAGCAGAGGGACCGTGGCTGTGTCTTGCCATGACCGGCAGAAGACAAACTCTTTACCCTTCTGGCCACACAGCTCTGAATGGACAGAATGACAGCTCCAGGTCTGCCTCAAGCAATGACCGACAGCAAGCATCTTCTCAGCTTAGCTTCTACCCTAGATCCTCCTAAAGCTTCATTCCTAAAGCTTGTCCTTCAGCCTGGTGTGCCTCTGTGGTCATCAGATACTGCCTAATTGTCTCATTTGCTTCTATTATCCTGGTAGAATACATTCATGAAGTATCCCTATGTATCCTTGATGGCAGGCAGAGTCTCTGCTGCCTTCCTTGCAGACACAAATTTGCAATAAAATACACTAAAATGAAGAACTGTGATGATAGCCTCTCAATACTGTCGCACTTTCCCCAAAAGGGACAAATGAAAACTAAACAGGAAATGAAAGTTTCCACTCCTCTCCTAAGGGTTGTTTTTACAGCCCTTGGTCATGAAATTTCAAGGTCTGGACGTGTGTGTCTGCAATTGCATTCCAGATTTCTCTGAAGTATCTTCAGAAGATCTTTGTTGAATGTTTTCTTTCTGAGACTGGATTTGAAAAAGAGGTGAGGGGATACATTTTCAGTTTATGCTTCTTGCTTTATCTTGACTGCGGCTGCAAAAAGGCATCATCAGATTGGAGATGTTTGGAATGTAATATTTCTGCTGATCACATTATTGTAAAATAAAACCAAGTCAATTCTCCTTAGATTTGAAGTATCTTCCTCAGTAATTACAGAAAGTGAACTTTGATGTTTAGCAAGTGATAGAATGACTGCTTAGATGAAGAATCTGTAAAACAAAGCTTTGTTTTCTAAAAATAAACAAAGAAGCAGTTTCTAAGTAATGAAAAAGACAAATAGAGAACAAATATTCGAGGTATAAGATGAGGAAGACATCCAAAAGTAGAGGTGAGCATGGGTGAGATACAGGACAGATAATGCAATTATCAAAAAAACAAACCAGAATTATGACTTAGCAGAACATTTACCTATATGCTGATTGGAGCATTTGCTGATTGATGTGTGTGAAGGTATACTTAAGCCTGCTAGAAATCAGTGAACCTAGTTACTTACTTAAATCTTTGTCTTTAATTAAGCTGTACACAGATTTTTACTTTGTTTAGAAATAGCATAAAATAGCATGTATGCCTAGTAGCTCTAAGAAAGTGCTAGGGATTGAAGAAAAAAGGATAATTATATAAGGAAAGATTTTATGTGCCACTCAAAACTGTGAGAACACCCTGATGAATGAACTCAACTTCTTTAAAGCATAGCCAAGTTTGCAGAGCTGAAAAGCTGTGTTGAGCTGTTCATCTTAGGTTTGCACATTTATATTAAAGAAAATCCCACCCTGATTCAGCACATTGCTAACAGTAACAGAATTCTTAATAAAATTTCAAGGGTTGCAGGAGCAGTAGACCTTTGGCATATAAATGAAAGCTGGGGATGGATATAACAAAATGTAGTTTAACTGGACATTTTCCCCAGATCAAAAAAAGCATCCTTTTTTTATAGGTAAGTATTATGAACCATGGGGACTTTGAAGTCACTGGGCTGCAGATGTTTTTATTTAGAGGTTGTGGTGGAACAAACCTATACCACTTTTACTCTGAACACAGTTTGGGACCCAGTGTAAAAAAAAAAACCTGAGTACACAACTAATCACTGAGACCCAATGGAGCTGTTTGCATTGGTAAAGTAATATTATTGAAGAAGTCTATGCCAAAGAGAGATAGTTTCTGTGGAATGATACACATTAAAGTGTGAGGATACCTCAACAAGGTACAAAATCTATGAAACAAGCTCTGTGGGACCAAAGCACACATATTTTCTGCAGTAGGGTGGAGCAGTTCAGGTGAAGTTCTGTAGGCAGCTTGTTGCCAATAACACGATTGTGAGTTTGCCATCAGTTGCCTGAATAACTGGTAAAGCTTAGTATCTTTGGCTGTATCTGCACTGCTAAATGCATTTCCTACAGGGACAACCCTGCACTCCCAGATGCAGGATGGCTTCTGTCCACACTGGGACTTCTCCTGTCTGAACAAGCTGGCGGCATCCAAACTAGCCCTGGGCTTTCTCCTCGGGGACCTGCATGGTGCCCTGGTTGAGGAGAAACATAATTGGTTTTTAATAGATTGCATATTCTAGTAGAAGTTGAAATCAATTGTTTCAGCCTATCAAGATCTGTATTTTTTAACATGAAAGAGAACTAATGTATTACCTCTTTTGGGGAGACATGTAAGGCTGCTTGAGGCTGCATAGCCCACTGAGACTGGGTCGCAAGAATGTAATGCAGGAGTTAATAGCTTGTGTAGGGTCATGTCATCTTTGGAGAGCACTTTTTGGACTGAATTATCCCCAGAACTGCACCTAGACTGATTTTGTGGGGAACTAAATGTTTCAGTCCAAAGGAGTGCTTACCTGAACCAGTGTACACAATGAAGGATGATCAGGGAGCCAAGACCTAGAAAACAACTGGAGGAGTAAGATATTTGGTAGTTCTGAGGAACCCCTTGAGAAAAGGTTATGAATACACAATTCCCTATTAACCATTCAGAGAGCCTAATAGCTCTCTGAAAAAATATTAACAAGTCACCTGTGAAAAATGACAATATGAATCTTATTGCTTTTCATCATTCAACTGCTGCCATATAAAATGGTTTTTGTTTGACAATCTCTCTCTTATGGTATCTCTCTAGTATTAAAAATAAATGCATTTTAAAATTATTTTGCCATCTGCTCTTATTAGAGGCTCAGGCTGATTTTTAACAAGAAATACAATTTCAAAGAAATCTAACTCAGTGCCTTGCTGTAAATTAATTACTACTGTTTGCAATTTTCCTTTAGCACCGCTCGTGTCACAGGAATCAACTACTTAAACGGCACGTGGGTTACAGATTTCAGCTTCAGCAATTCTGTAATTATGAAAGGCAGTATTTTATCTCCTGTTTTGAGAAGTAAAAAAATTTAATTAATCATACAAGTAGGTATGAGGAGCACAGAAAGGTGTGAGCTGGGTACTAGGAGATCCACCCTTGACTTAAGTCAAAGCTGTAGGAGACCCAAGAAGGACAGTCATAGGAAAGGGAAGTTTAAAAAGTTGTTAGTGCTCTTGGCATCAGAACTATTTCACATGAGCCTGTGCTTCCCATAAAGTATGCATGGGGAACGAGGAATATCAAAACAGGCTGGAAAGCTGGGTGAAATGGATGTTTTCCCAGTTTCTAGATCTCAGTAGGTTTTAGGGGTGAGCGCTGTAGTGTTTCACCTATGAAAACTGATGCTCCTGCACATGCAATGATACAGGGTGTTATGAATATGCACAGATAGCACTGCATGCCAAAAAGAAAGGATATCACTCAACTTCAGGTGCTCAGTCCTTAGTAGAGAGCTGTATAGGGAGTTGCTGGCATAAGGGTTTCTTGCTATCCTCCATAGAATCCTCCTCGCTATTTCTCCATTCAATGAAAGGAGAAAATGGACTAAAAAAATCATTATTATCTGTGAGAAAATGAGCAGCAGATTGCAGCAGAATACAGCAGATTTCAATTTACCAGGCACTACAAAATAAAATGTATTAAGATGCCTTTAACTGCATAACACAGGGGCAGGAACACTGTATTCTTCAATACTCTATTTCACCATTATATAAAAAATTAAATTAAACAAAAAGTCTTCAGGCTCAGGAGAATTTAAATATTAATATTTCCTGTATAACTGTGATCTTATTAAAAATACATCTTTTACAAATTAGGTTTTGTGAATGAAGAGCAAATTCAAGGCACATATTTCAAAGTTACTTAAAATTTATTTCCTAATGGAAGCTTTTATTATAAAATTGACTTTTTTAGCAGAACAAGGCCTCATCAGAGAGTTAAAATAATTTGTTTTATATAGTTACTCCAGGAATCATCAAAAACTAGTAGAGCACTATATAAAATTATAGTATTTAGAATCCAAAACGTATGGGGCTCGAAAGCTAGATGACACTGGAAAAAGTTTCAAGAGGTAATTGATTTGTTTCAGTAGAGCTCTAAAACAAGTTCCATTAGATCAAGACATATTTATAGAAAACAACATCAAAAGAAATCAGTTTCATGGCAAAAATCATTACATCTTCCACAGCCTTGGGAACCTCCATGCTGCTAAGCACTGTTTTAAAATTGTGCTTTCCACCAATTACATCTCAGATAAATGAAGTTGTTCTTGAACAACTTAGAAGATAATTTAAAAAGTTGGTTGTTCATGTCAGATCACCATGGGAAAAAAGAAAATTCTTTACTGGGTTATGCAACATATTCAGGGGCTTTTGCAGTCCCTAAATTGAGAACGGGTCAGGAACAAAATGGGGTAATAAGGAGTTACATGGTGTTCAGTCTCTAACCTTGTGACCAGGTGTGACACCAGCAAAATACCAGGTGTGACACCAAATTAATCCAGAACTGCAAAAGGCAGGGCAAATTAGAAGGCTCAAGATACTGTTTGTCCGGTGACTGATACCAGGCTTGGATAACAAATAAGACTGTACTGTAGATGAACAGAACCCCTGCATTTCTTATGTTCCTCCACTGCAGTGTTCCTCAGCAAGAGATCAGCTTTGTTCTCAGAAACTCTGAACAGTGATGATGGAGCCCTCCCAGAGGAAAGAACAATTTCAACTTGGTAAAGGAAGATCTGTAAACAATGAGCAGCATAGCATTGTTGCATGATTTATTTTGATTATTACACAGTAAAAGCTTACTGAATCATACACAACAATCTGGCTAAGCTTCTCCAGTCTGAATGTGGCCCATTGCTTTGTCTAACATCCTGTACATGTTGGGTTCTGCACATTCATGTTCACAGTGTAATAGGCACAGAAAAATATCTCAATAACTTATTAATATTTGGAAAGCATTTGTGTATTTCAAATTCTGACAATTTAAATTTCATGTTTAGTGCAACAGGTTAATTGTCTGAATTGACCATGAAATTACAAAGATCTTAATATTTAATAATTATTTCAGCACAACAGAGATTGTATATAATTTTCTTCACACAAATATTTTAAAAAAATATGAGAAGTGCCTTATTTATATACTAAAAAAAAAAGAAAAATGTGTCTATTCAACCAGGTTCATGGATTTAATTAAACTGATTTTAAAACAGATAATACTCAGATTAGTCTTTCATCCTGTTTTCCAGACAAAATCTAGATTGTCTTCTGTGTTCTTCTGATGTACATGATGATTCCCACAGGATTCCATAGTGACAACACTGTGTATTTGTAGATTATCGTCAGATTCCATTTTGGTGGCTTCTAGAAGAATCTGTCTCTAACTGTGCATGAATCTGCCAATTCCTCACATCAGCACTGACAGTCCACAGGCGATCTAGTGAGCTGAATTAATTAGAAAATGTTTGGGGGGGTTTAAAATTCTTCATTTGGATACTAAGTCATTTTGGATGCTCTTAGGCATCATGCCTGATTGCTCTTAGGCATGTCACAATATTCTCAGACAAAACAGACAAGGTTTTCAGCACTGTGAGATTAAATCTGACCTCATGTTTATCAGTCAGTGAAAACTTCTATGTGATTGTTTGCTTCACTCAATACACATTTATAAGTTAATTTTGTTACTGTGTTTATTACATCCACTTCCCATTTTGACAATCCCCAAGAACTACATGAAATTGTTTCAAATTAATATTGGGCTTGGTGTGTCAAACTGATTAGTGGTTGTTACTACGATTTTATATTCCAGCACTGTGAGCTCAATTGTTTTCCAGTACATTGCATGTATTATTTTACAGCAAAGCTTCAAGGACTTTTTTGCTGCTGAAAGCCTCTTGCAAATTCATTCTTTTTTGACTGGACGACAGGATATCAGCAGGGGATGACTAAAAACCAGCAATAAGAGAAAAAAGTTTCCCTCTAGGAGACTCAGACTCAGCTGGAATGCAGACTTCCCTTTGGATGGGGAAGAATTTTTAATTATGTAGGAAGAATAACTGAAAAAAGAAGAATATGTAGATAATTAATGACTGGCTTCACCTAACAACAGCAAGCATTCATCTGATTATTTTCAAACAGACAGTAATTATAACACTATTCAGAGTATGAGCAATAAACAGTTTCTTCAGGTACTCTTGTCTGTTTCCTAGAATAAAACACCCCAATGTGACTGTGTCACTTAAACTTTTGTAAAGAGAAGAAAATCCTCTGAGTCTCCTTATGCATATTCTGATCAGCTCATGGAAATGTCAGAATCTTCACACAAGTAACTGGTGTGTGAAAGTCTTCAGCATTCAAAGGAAAAGGGAAGAAAAAAGCCTGGATGGTCTGCCTTCACTGTAATCACACGGATTTCTAATTAAATGGTATTACCTCAATTTAAAGAGCTTGAAGAGCAAGTCCAGAAGAGAAGTTAATCAAAGAAATGGGACAGCAGCTGTTAGAAGTGGCCTTTTATGGCACAGGGGTGTACTGTTGGCTTTTGGTCATCTTGTCCACTAAAGCCACCACATCCTTCTCTGGAAAGCTGTCTTTCAGCTATTGGTCCTCAGCCTGTGTTGGTTCCTGGAGGTTTTCTATTCCAGAAGTTCAAGTTTGAATTTGTTTTTTATGTTTTGTTTTGGGTTTTTGGTTGATTGGTTGGCTGTTTTTATGTTTTAATATTTTTTTTCGTTTTTGAGGTTTTTGAGGTTCTTAAAATTCCATAAGTTAACCTATATTCAACCCTAAACTAACTGAACTTTTTCTAGATTAAAAAAATAAGTTAAAAACATAAGCAACTAAAAAATATTTTTCTTCAGATGGAAAAATTTCTTCACTGAAAAGCTTGTCAAGCATAGGGACAGGCTGCCCATGGAAGTGGTTGAGCCACCATCCCTGCAGGTATTTAAAAGATGTGGATGTGGCACTGAGAGACGTGGTTTAGTGGCGGTCTTGGCAGTGCTATGTTAACAAAGATCTAATCCAGCCTAAAAAGTTGCATCATTCTATGATTCTACAGTTCTTGGAAGAATTGCAAACCTGCAGGGCTGCATTCTGCTAACCACTGAGTAATGTCTGAATGCCACTGGTGCTCCTAACAAATAACCCTTGGTTAGGGAATTATTTTCAAGAAACAGAAGGTCAGAAACTCAAACACAGTACTTTAGTTCATCTTCAGACCCACCATTTTGCCTTGATAAAGCAGCAGTGAAAAGATTTCATTTTAGGAGGAAATGTAAGGCTGAACAAATTTTCTCAGGTTTTTTTTTCAAGCTTCAGGCTTCTTAGACCAAATATTTTCATACTGAAAGCAGACATTCTTACTTATGAGACTGATATCTCTTCTTTGTGAGACAGCTTTATTTACAGTCTGTAGGTATGGGCAGCTACAACCATTTTAGGAAAAAAAGTTACTGGTATCTTTTTCATGATTATGCAGGTATTACTGGTATAATATTTTGCTTTTAGGTTCTCCATGGACCACAAATGATGGTAGTCTAAACAGCCTTTAATCTTCTTATTGGCAAGAATTATACTTCTCTGGAAACTGAGAGTGCTCTGCCTGGAGAAAAAAAAAAAAGGGAAGTATCTTATTATTGCTATTATTACTTGCAGCACAGTTTCTGCTGCTGATGGCAAGGGTAATGAAGGTGATGGAAACCCACACACTTGATTCTCACTCAATATATTAAAAGATGTGAAGAGGCAAGTCCTGAGCTCCTTAAATTATATAAACTTCAACTAAAAAAAAAGATGCCTGAATAATAATCTACACTTAAGATTAAATTAGGCACATAGTAGCCATTTTTTAATTTGGCTCTCAGCTTACACTTATGTTTCTTATAATTCTGTTGGCCATATCTAAACTGAGGAAAAAAAAAAAACATTAATCCCATTTTAGCCTGGCCAGATAACCAGACATTTAACATAACATATTTATATGACATGTTAGGAATTTAATGTCACAAATATCAAAATTTGCTTTATCCTGATAAACTCTCTCTACATACAGATGTATATTTCAAACTGTTCTGCATTGCTTCCAAACACTAACAGGGAAAATAAAAGACTCTTTAAAGGGTAGTGATAGATAAATTCCCTGAGGAGAAGAAAGGGATGATGAAGGTCCTTGAAAGACACTGCTGGGCCATTTTCACATGACAAGAACTGTTGGCAGCACAAGAACAAGCAGAAATAAGTAATCTTGAACCTTTTATTAATGCTTACATTTTTGTGCCTAAATCAAGCCTCAGGACAAAGACTGCATGCTTTGGTTAGGTTTTGTTTGTTATTTCACTTTTACTGATTTCCTGTTGTTAAGTAATCTAGAGCAAACTATACACACCAGGCTAGAAATGTCTGTGGTCCATCCTGTGTGTACAACAGCAAGGAAGGAAGTCTGGTGGAAATGGTTGAACCCATACAGAACCTCATCCCACCTTCTCCTAAGAACCACTGATTTGAATGAGTCCATTCCTGTGCTTGTCCTAACTGTGGACATCTGGGCTGTGATGGATAGATGGAAGCTGAATCTAATGGACAATTGCCTTTCCATTCCAGTTACCTACATGGCCTTTACTTTCCAGGAGTAATTTACCTTCCACATCATTTTTCATCCCACACATCCTTACACACATTTGTGACTGTTAATTTCAGGCACTCAGCTGAGTTTCCTCAAAGGTGAGAGGGAAATGTCAGTGAGAATGCACTTGCCTCAAAAATGGAATAATTTTCTAGGAGCAATTTTCTTACTTTCTTGGTCTTGAGAGGGGATCTTTAGAACATTTTCCCAACTTAAGGAAGGATCATAACTACTATAGGCTTATAATTGGATAATTTCTTGAATGTGAGGAAAAAAACCAACCCACACCAAAACCCCCCCTCAACAGATTGTCTAAGTCTTGCTAAGATTTCTGGAGCTCACTGAAGTAATACTAAAAACAAGATTTCATGTAACAGCATTAAAAAAAAAATAGTCCTGACCAGTCAGATTTTGTCATCCTTGACAACAGTGTCCTCCTGCATGCACAAAGTGCTTTCGCTCATGAAAACCTGTCTTAGCAAAGTTCAACTTGCAAATAAGGAGAAATCACAAGGTTCTGCTTGATACTTCTGCCTGCTTTAAAAAGTGCCTGAAAGACAGTTGTGAGGGCTGAAGTTAAGACAGTCATTAAGGAAAGTTGGATGCTGGCGTGAAAAAATTAGTGCAACCTGCACTCACCCACCATCAAAGAAAGGAGTAACTTATGGTCTTTTAAACTGCAGCTGCTTTACTCCTTTTTCTGTATCTCCATGGAACTCAGCTGCAGACTGGCTGGCTGACCTGACAGGAAGGGGAAGATGGGCACCTGGATAAAAAAAAACAGAGTCACACACTGCATGTAAACCAGCCCAGCTAAGGTCTTCAGCAAGATCCTCAGGAAAACTGAAAGCCAAACCCATGCTCAAAGCATCTTTAAATTTTATTATTCCATTTGGTTTGTGAATGGAAGCCTGAAGGTCACTTAAGTCTGGTTTGAGACTCGTAAAGTAGCAGTGCAAGCTATCAACATTTCTTTGACAAGGGTGTTGCTAGTGGCTGGCTTCTGTTTTGCATTGCCTCTCTTGTTGGCACAAAACCCCTCTGGCAGCTGGGATGAGTGAAAATTCTCCCCCAGTGGCTGTTTTGTGGTCGTTTCTACTGAGTTTCCGAGCGCTGTATTCTGGCATGTTTTCCAGCTCATTAGAGAAGGTGATACATAATCCTGGGACAGAAGTCTGGCCCTGGTTTCTGGAGCCCAAAGCACTGCACAACATAAATATAAAACTGTCAGAACTGCTTGTGGGAATGCTTCCAGGTAGCTCACAGCAGGGTGCCAAGGGACTTGGTCTCAGGCAGCATCTATGACAGATCTACATAAACTTGGTGCCATTGTGGTCTCACGTACAGCCACACAAACAGCACTCAGAAGAACAAGACCCAGGCTATTAGAAGATTAAGAACTACTCCTGATGAGGGACAGGTTATACACTTGCCAGCATCATAGAATCATAGAATGCTAGAATGGCTTGGGTTGGAAGGGACCTTAGAGATCATCTCATTTCAATGCCCCTGCCATGGGCAGGGACAACTTCTCTAGACCAGGTTGATCAAAGCCCCAAGTCGATCCAACCTGGGCTTGAAGACCTGCAGGGATGAGGCACCCACAGCTTCTACGTGCAACCAGTGGCAGTGTCTCACCACCCTCACAGTAAAAAATTTCCTCCTAATACCTAAATCTACTCTCTGACAGTTTAAAACCATTGGCTCTTCTCTTCTACCACTACACCCACTTGTGAAAAGTCTCTCTCCTGCTCTCTTGCAGGTGCCTTTTAAGTCCTGGAAGGGTGCTACAAGGTCTCCCCAGAGCCCTCTCTTGTCCAGGCAGAAAAACCCCAACTCTTTCTCTTAGACTGTCTTCTTGAGCATGATGAATAGACCTGGTGTATTGACACCCAGCAGTGAAGAAGCATAATTGAGATACAGATCCTGAAGGACCCACATCTGTCATGAATACCTCTGTGACATGACACAGGCTGGTGGTGATGGAAGCCCGGGCATCAGATGCCTCTTATGAGTCCTTTCATTGCTTTGAAGTGTTTTTGCAATGTAATGATAGGAAGAAAAATCAGTTAGGCACAGGGAAATATTTTTAGGCAGGGTGTACAATACTGTAAAATATCTAGAATGAGTTCTGAGTGCCTGAAAAATCCTATTTTGGATACACTATGTATAACCAGATAGTACTTGAAGAATTACTAAAACATCATTTCCCCCCTTTATTTGCTACAAGAGATCAAAGTAATAACTTCACAGTAATACCTTCATTTGATCATAGTTGGAATACTAAAAACTTCATTTATTTTAAAATAATCAGAAGAGTTTATATTCTCCTTGAAAGCAAACTGTGTTGTAGTAGTTGCTTAATGAATTAACAACACTCACCATCTTGGCTTCTTCTGGTAGGGAGAAAGCAGATCAAGTTCTTCCCAAGGAAAATAATCTCATTTCACTACATTTGTCCTTGTTTTGCACCACAGTGGAGGAGCTCAGAGGAAAAACTGTTGCATTTCTTGAAATTTAATGTTTGTAGAAATTGTACATTATGACACCTCAGCACAATCCAGTTAAATTTTTCCAGTGAAGTCAACTTAAATATATTGCTTAGTCTTCTATGTCCTTTAAAGAGGCTCATATGTAGTGTTTGCTCATTACTCTTTTCATTATTAAGTTATGATATTGTAAAACCAGCATTCAGAAACTTGGTAAAAAGAAGAGCCAAATAAATGATGAGTTGGAAAATTCTTTAACCTTCATTTAAAGTGCTCCATATGGCAGTGACAAATCATAATCTGGTAGTGGGAGACCTTTCACTGTGTTGTTTTGGTTTTTTTTTCTAGAAACCTTGCGTGTTGGAAGTGATTTAAGTGTGTTGCATCTTTTCCCTGCCAACACGTGGTAGTTTCAAACCAGCCAGGCTGATGTGCATGGCAGTTCTGTAGGGAACTCTGCAGTGGCAGTCACGGTGTTTTGTTTCCAACAATAAATTCCTGCTAACTCATTATTGGAAGTTTGAAAATGCCTTGAAAGAAAACAGGCCTGTGCTTTCATCCTTCCAAAAGTTGGGGGATAAAGACTGTGTGCTATCATTAAAGTCATGTGGTATTTATTTCCCGTCTAGCTAAATGTCAACCTTTTAAAAATCCAGCCTAAAGATTCATTTCAACAGCACACACCAAAGGCAGATTCTCAGGTGAGCTGGATGGTGTGGAAAAGTAGACAACAAACAGTGATTTGCAGACATGGAGAATGTCCAGCTGTGAAACCACATTTCTGTGTTAAAGGGAGTTCAAGGAAAGTTGAGAATTTTATCTGCTCTTTGCTGTTCTGGTCTATTTTTGCTTTGGAATGGGGGAAAAGTTGGCTTCACCTTTCAGTCCTTATGCAACAGAACAAATTTATAAAAATGTTTACATTTTTTCCTGAAGGTTTTTGCTCCGACTGTGCCTATTATAAAAGTGTTGTAACAACAAGAGCTTAAAAAATGTTTCTTGCCCTTAGGTTGTGCAAATAGCAGCACTGTGTGCCCTCTGCCAGCACGAATCAGTGACTTTTAAGATGAATTAGAGGGCCTTTAAAACTCAGTTGGTTCTCCTTCCTTAATAACTACATTTTCCTAAACCTGCCAATTTTTTTCTGATTTTAAAAAAATTCAAAGAAAAAAAAAGAAAAGAAAAGAAAAGAAAAGAAATGGACGAAAGCATGGACCAGAGGCAAAGCTAGCTCAGTTTCCAGCTCTTTGAAGAAGGAAGCAGAAGGCAGCAAGCAGAACTTTGTCATATAATTTTTGTTATTTCCTCTGATTTTCAAAGCACCTTGGCTATTTGATCTCTAGCAGAGAGGCACTGTAGCCATTTTTATGCCAGACGCTTGTCTTTATATAACCCTTTTATATTTCACAGTGAATGGCAAGAGAACCTACTGACTGATCTCCAAAACCACTTGCAAGCAAAATGGCAAGCTATCACATCATTGTTCTCTTAATTTTTCTTTCTGAGGCTCACTTTAATTTTTTTTCCTTTTTTTTGGATTATTCTCTCCAAATGAATGAGGTGCTACTTGACCTTTAAATGTCAAAATCCCTTTGAATGGCATTACTGTGAACTTTGGAGCCATGCACCACATGTGAATGGCTAATATACATAGGATGATGCACAGCCAGGCTTATGAATTCATTTTATTATTCCTATCACCTCCCCACCCCCACAAAAACAAATTTTCAACTAGCTACTGCTATTTTAGGAAGGGAGTAGGGAGAGAATATACTGGCAGGCTGATTGACATAAGTCAGCCAACTCTTCCAGCTAAAGGTCTGAGTCTGCAAGCTGTTTCTTGTGGGTGGATCTCTGTGCTTAGATTGAGAAGCTTGAAGAATTCAAACTGAAATCATCTATGCTAAGTTATAAGCCATAAACTCACAATTTAGAAGTTAATCAAGTGAAGAAACACTTACACAGTGAAGTCACTTTACATATCACTAGTATTAGTATTAGTATTAGTATTAGTATTAGTATTAGTATTAGTATTAGTATTACCATTTTCCATTTGCTCCCAATCAGTTTTAAGATACAAGTGTTCTCTGTATTTTTTGTGTATCTCTCACTTTGGCAGTAAGAAGGGGTTTCCATCTCTACATCTACCTGGACAAAATCCAAAATCCAAGCCAAATACCCTATCTCTTTCCTTGAAAAGGTACGGAGAAAGTCGGAGCAGGGGATCCAGAGAAGAGGAGGGAACTGAAAATATTCCCAGTACAGTTGACAGTTTCATTCAGGCTTGTGTCTCCAACCCCAAGGGTGTTTGGCAATGATTCAGTCATAAGGGATGTTCTGTACCAATCTCAGCTTGGACAAAATAGCATTTTTTGTCCAGTTCTTATGCCAGTAAAGAAAGAAAGATTAAAGGCCCCTTTCCTCCACCAGTTTCTGAAGGAGAACGTGACAGATTTTGAAACCATTAACTCAAAGTAATGCCCATGGCACTCTGCAGAAGAGACTATGGGTTTCTACTTGTGGCTGTCCTTTTGCCTGCAAATGTGGGCTGCTCTGTTTCACCCTTTGGAAGATCCTTGTCCCTAGAGAGAAGTCATTTAGCCTTCAGGAAGAGAAGATGAAAAACATTATTAACTTGCCATGATTTCTCACACTCACTTTGTCTAGACTGGTGGAAGTGGCTGTCACAAAGAATCAGGATCAGGGCTCTGCTATGCTGCAGAAGCAGTCCATGGTCTGAGCAGCCTGCGGGAAACTGGGTATTGCAGAACTAGGCACTGCAGAAATCTGGGTATTACATCTTTCTGGGTGGCCAGTCAATAAACCCAAATAATCCCATTTTTTTGGTGTATGAAAAATATAAGCACGCACAATTTTCACCATTCACTAAATTTTCTTGTTCTATTTTTCCTGAGTTAGAGGACTCTTGCAGGATTTAACCGGCAATGCTTGTCATGTTGAGCTGGAAACACCTCTATAACATGACAGAATTATAGTGCTTACAACGCCCACAGGAAACAGTTGTTATCCCACAGACAAGTGAGAAATTGAGTCACTGTATCATCATCATCTCCTACAGCCCAGCCGAGTGTCCTAATTATAACATCATTCCATATTCAGAACTGTCTAAATAAAATGAAGCCTTAAAGGTAAGTACCTCCATATACTGGGTTGTCTTGCTGTTTCATATTTGAATTACAGACATCTAGGCTGGGTCACCACCTGCAGAGTGACCTTGGGAGGGGCTGTAGACCAAAGTAAGGGCTGTTCAAAAGTCACCTAATGAAATCCTTTATCCTGAAGAGAACAGGTCATGGCTATCACTGGGAACTCTCCATTCAGCCATGCAAAGCTCCTTCCTGTGTGCTCACTAGTACACATGCTGACCCAGCACTATGTCGGTTTACTGAGCTTTCCTCCCAATCACAGGAGCTCATTTGATTACTTAATGGCCCTTAGAAAGCAAATTTAGAAGTAATCATCTATTCTTAGCTCAACCACTTCTCCTTTTAAAAATGTTTTCCCAAGAGCCTAGCCCAGATGAATGGGATGTCATCCACAGAGCTGTACAGCTTGCCTGCAATTTCTACCCACCAGCCTGAAGAAGGTATCCAGTGGTTAAAGGTACAATACAGCAACAAGAATGAAACCCCTCCTTTTATGAACCCAAGAAAATTTTTTTCCAGTTAGGTAACTGTTGCCTGAGAACAAAATTACAGGCATTGCAGATTTTTTGTAGTTTTTCATTCACTAGCTTCAAGTTTTGTCATGGAATGCACATCTTGTCCCAGTGGTCAGACAGGCTGTACATTCACTCCCTACCGAGCATGATTCCATTGGTAATAGTGATGGCAATAGTTAGTCCCAGAAAGCAATACCTGGATTTCTTCATGCCAAAATCACTGCTTCCAGCAGCTGAAATGGGCCTTCTACCTGAAAAATCAATGACAAACCAAGACTCATAAATATGAGCCATTAAAAGTCATTAAAAACCTTTGGTACAGTATTTTCCACTGATGTGTCCATTCTGAAAATAAAATACATATTTTGGAAAAATATTCATCAACATCTAGTTGTATCTTTTCTTTTTTTTTAATTTATTTTTTTCCCTGATATTAAATAGTGTCTTTATTCCAGAAAAGCTGCATGCACATGTTGTCTAGACCAACTTCAATTTCCTACCTTTTCTACCAAAAATCAAGCAGATAAATCAAGTGGTAAAACCAAACAATTTTCCTTGAAAACTATTTGCATTTCTCTGGTTTGTGTTTCCACTACCCAGCTAAGAGTCAGATGCCACAAAATAACTTTAGATATTGCCACCTTTAATGCTTCCTGCACAGCCTTGGTTTAAAAATGCAGGACAAGATGTATACAAATTAAAAAATGCTTATTTGATAACACTGTCATTCCTGGAGATAAAATCTTCTGGTATTTCTACTCTCACTGAAGAAGCCTGAACTTATCAAGAGTCACCAACCTGACTAATCAGCTCATAGAGAAAAGACTTTTGATATCACTGCTTTGTTAAAATTGTCAAAATCACAACTTCAGGGTCTTAAATATCAGTTGTGTTTCAGGTCAGTGAAGAAATAGAAGAGGGAGACTGACCTGTCATATTTAAAATAATGATTCTTGGGCAACAACAAAGTGAAATAACTAAACTCGTAAGAGCACTGCTCATGGAGATGTGCGTAATCAAAAAGTTGATTTGCCTGTTGATTTGATTGGGTGAAAAGGTCACACAAAATCTCTTCAGCATTCCTTAATAAGGAAACCTTTTTCTTTCCCTTGATTAAGATTACTCTCAGTGTTTTTATATACGTACATTTCAAAATGTGAAATAGTATTTGAAAAAAAAGGCAACTAATAACCTACTTTATTTAACCATTTCAACAGAGTGTTTTCTGTTTGTCAAACATTAGAGAATTATGAATGACTGTGAAAAGCATGTGTGATGCAATGTGCACACAATGACATCAGTGATGCATTCATTTCTGCTCTGTAGAAAAGTCCAGTAACAAGAAACCTTCTAAAGGCTAAACTGTTCCAAGGACATTTGGGAGTTCTGAAATGGAGCACAGTGCAGAATTTTCTGGTTAAGTTGCATTTCATCGTGAAGTGGCCAATAACTGAAATGGAAGCTCTCCCCACTTGGATTGGATAAGATAGAGCAGAGTTGACAGGAGCTCTCCATCATTCTTGGTTGTCATCCTGGACTAGTGGCTGGCTGGTTTATGCTTCCCCCCATTCAGCTTCTTACTACTGAAAATTTTAACTTTTCGCATCTGAATACATCCCCCCATTCAGCATCTGAGTACTACAATTTTTACCTTTTCCCATGCAACATACAGAGTGTCAGCAGAACATTCCCCTTCTGGAAAATAATTTGTCAGTTCTATATAATTCAGGCCCTCTTTGAATCTACTCTACAAAGTCTTTTGAAAATCTGGCTCTTAGCATCTAACACGTTCTATATTATCTGGACCATTTTTTAGGGGTCCAGAAATCTACTAGATGCTCTTAGGTCATCTTCACACTGTTATATGGGGCAAGCACCTCAGCAATACTTACACTCCATGGCTCAAAAGAACGGCAAAAGCATGCAGGTTTACTTTAGAATACCTCTTTTTTTTTCTTTATATAAGAATATTACCAGTCCATTAAACTTGTTAAACTTTATCTTTACAAGTAAAGAAATTATGGCCTCAGTGAACGTCTTTTGTTCTGTATCATAAGTATATTCCTTGCCTCTAAGCATCATTTTTGATTTAAAAGAGTTCCTCAAAGGTATTTCTTAAGTAAACCTTTCAAATGCTTTTAGAGGGTAAACTTCCTCCTCTCTCCCACTTTGCCCCAATGCTTATTTAAACTTGAAGTTTATATGAATTTTGATTCTACAATGTTTTTATAGTCATGCTGAACTTTTCCTCAGAACAATTCAAAACTTATATGGACCAGTTCTGTCTTTCACTGCATAAACCTGTTATTTAGATTTTAGGGGGGGGGGTCATTTTGGGTTGGGGATTTTTTGGTGCTGGTGGGGTTATTTTGTTGTTGCATCTCATCAGAGCACTGGCTGAGAAAGCTGCAGGGTGCTTTGCTCTCTGCAGTGTTAGCATGTTCTTTTCCCCATTTTCTGCATCTTTGGGCACAGACTGTTCTGTCTTTCCTACTTGAAAATGCCATGGGCACTGCTGCTAAGTGACAGTTGTCCACAGAGCCACCCTAAGCTGTACAATTAAAGTATCTTCCAGTGAAAGTTTTGATGGTGAGAGGAGAGAGGACAGACAGTTCAGAGAGGACATAGCAGGCATCTCTGTGGCTGGTGCTGGCACTAGGAAACCAGACCAGAAAAGAATAATTGAACTCTTCTATGGCTCAGGCTGCAGGTGACCAACTTTAATAAAACAAGTTGAAGCTCTAAGTCTGCAGCCCTGTGAAAGGATGCAATGAGAAAGGATGTGCTGCAAACATCAGAAAACAGAAGAACCAGCAATTTAAGCAATTAAGTAGGCAGGGGAGATTACCACGAGGAGTGAGACAGCTATTTTTGCCAAGAGTTTTGGAATATGTGCCCTAAAAACTAATATAACTTCCCCCACTGAATGCCAGCCCAGGAGAACAGTGTGAAATGCCAGATGTCTGCAGAGCTTTTAGGACAAGCTCCATTTTTGTATCCTTCTTATCCTTCTCAGGAAAGGCTAATTTCAATGATATCCACAAAGTGACAAAATGAGCCAACAGTGGAGAATGTGCTGTTATCCTGAACCATGAAATACTGTCAGATGCTGGTATCTACCATTAAAAGCCTTCATGTTGAGTTAATTGTTGAATTTTTTTCTGATTGTCACCTGTCTAAAACCTGTGGCTTCCAGTAATACAAGAGATTTAGCATGAAGCAGGGTCGTGGAGAGGACAGAGCAAGTGCATGAACCCACCACCCCTGTAAGGTAACTCTTACACACGTGCCATGTGCTAGGACTGTAAACCCCGGGCTGCCAGGAACAATCTGGGGCATGATAATCCTGTAATGAGCAACAGCAGGTGCTAAAGTACTTAAAGTAAATCACTCCTGCAGTCAGCAAATTGTTATTTATGTCAGCACCACCAAAGGGTGCAAATCTGACAGGATGGGTGGCAGCCAGTGACCCCTGAAACAGGGGGCTGGGAGCTGCAGGGGATCCCTGGGCAAGCAGGGCAGGGAAGGGCAGGGCAGGGACCATCTCACTGGAGCAGAACAAACTGGGGACAGAGCACCAGGGGCATCTCCCTGGGGACAGGGACAGCCAAAGCTGGGGCAGGACATCTGCCTGTAAGTGGAGCTGGGGATCAGGGAACCAGGGTCAGGCCCAGCCCAGGATGACTGAAGCATCAACACAGAGCCAAGAAACTGAGTGTGGTTTTATAATATCGTTTGTTGTTTTCTAATTTTGATCAGGCTGGAAAGAGAGATTTCTTATATCTCCTTCAAGCCTTTTGTTGATTTGGATTGTGAGGAATTCCTAGTACTTTTCCAGCTCAGTATGTCTGTGGGTATAGCCAGAAACTCCAGCCCCTGGAGCTATTGATACAATATTAGCCAAGGCAGCAATGAGCACAGCACAACACAGTATGTTTACAGGATTGGTGCTTTGCTCCAGATGTCTGGAGTAAAAAATTCAGCACGAAATGGTCCTCCATTCCTCTCCTCTCCTCTCCAGCCAGTGAAGGATATGAGCCTCTCACAACTCTCTGAGCCGTAGCACAGGACTAGTCACCTGCACAGGTGTCAATGAGACTGAAGGTCTGGCCTGATTAGTGCTTTCTGATGGCAGCCTCAGGCAAGGTAGATTATTTCATCCAAACATTTTAAGTGTATTTGGACAAATTATTCTTGCCCTAGAAATGTATTATACTAATGAAATTATGCTGTCAGCCGTTGCAGGCCTGGCAGGAATTGCAAACTATTTTAATCCTCCAAGAACACATTTGCCCAGGCAATAATTTGACATGTCATCAGTAAGTTCTTAGCTCAGCTTTTTAAGAGACAGGAACACACAAAAAAAGGATTGATCTCTGGGTTATTGATTCCTATCACAATTGCATCAAATTTTCTCCTAAAGTCTATAGCAAGTTGATCTATGGGCTGTATTTTCCCATGTGTATATTGGAGGTCTACAGGCTTTAGGAGGGCTTTTTAGCATAATGCAGCAGCTTGCTGGTTTGATTTCAAAAGAACATGGAGCTTGCCAAATGTACTCAAAGGGACGATAAAAAAGAAAGGTAATTTGTCCTTGTAAGTACTGATGCAACATGAGAATAGATCTGTGGGCCTTGTAAATTCAATGCCTAAAGAACAGGTCCTCTGTTGAGTGCTGGGCTGCTGTGAGACAAAAAGATCAGCCCAAAGGAGAGTCAAATTGCAGCTCAATATTACTCCTTGGCTGAGACCCTCTACTGATCTTGGGTGTCACCATCCCTAGCCAGAGTAAGAAAAATAAAAAAAAATTACAAGAACAGGGTTCAGCTTACCTTTCTACATGCTGGACAGGTTATTCTGAATTTGCCATCCTATATTCACTTTCTAGTCAGGGGAAGGAAATCCAGTTGATGTGTCATCTGATCCATTTTAAGCATCTCTATAAGAATGAGAGGAACTGCACTCTGAAGGTGTCTGTTTTGGTTTTGGTTTTTTTCCCATTGACTACTCATTGAGTATATTACTCACTGAGTGATTAGCTCAGATTTAGATGTATGGCTTTTAATCTTCAAACGGGGACACATTATTCCCAGGCTAATTTTCCTTCTTTTCATCTTTTAAAAAGATGTGTCAGTATCCTATTCCTAATCAGCACAGGACAAGCCAGGAGTACACAGCCTTGTTGCTTCATCCTTCCCCCAAAATAACCCTTCAGCTGTGTCAAATTTTTCTGGTCCCCAGTCTGCATAGCTCTGTTACACTGCACCATTCCTGAGCAGATTCCACACAGGACACTTGCTTGTTGTGTGGAAGGATCAGACAGATGCAGGGGGAAGCGCCTGTTGCAGGGTAGTGTGGGAGTGAGGCCAGTCCTGGATCCCACATGGGGTCCTTCTCTTTACAGAGCTGACATTTTTCCCTGTGCCAAGACATGCACAGCAACTGGTGTCACTGCTGAGTCACACTGGGTTGTGTTCATCAGGAAATACCCTGACATCAGTCTTTACTGGTAAATCTCTTCAATAAGATGCAGCAGCCACAGCTGTTTCTGCACCAACAGAGCACCAATATTACCCATCTTCATTGTAAGACAAAAGAAAACCCATTTGATTTAGATCAGATTTACTTAGATTCATTGTGGTTTCACCAGCTGGCTTCCCTCCAGCACCATTGTGTGTATCTTTGTATCACTTCTCAGCACCAGAAACATACTGTTCTTCCCAAATTACAGATGGGATCCTGAAGCAGAATTCATCTTCTCCCAGGCAATAACGGGAGGGATGAGAAGTTACATGGGAACCAGAGCATAAGAACTTTACCAGTCTAGAAATGGAGCCTGTGAGAGTCCTTTCTGTGGGGTGGTGCACTGAGTTGCTGCCAGAACCACAGGCAAAGCCTGGCCCCACCTGCATGCTACTCCTGTAGACACGAGAGACTTATTTAATCTCTACATGGTTCTTAGTTGGTAGTTTATGGCACAGATTAGTGAAGTGCAAGAAAACTGGATTCTAAGATGTAACCTATAAGGAACTAAATCCAGTGTTTGTATTTTGGAAGAGAGGGTTCAACTCATCTGCCAAGTAAATAAGGTGCTGGCACCTTTGAAAAGCCTCATTATCCAGTCTAGAGCTGTCTGCCATTAGTGTGACATGCATGTGTTAAATGATAAAACTGTGGCAATTAGCTATCATTTTAGTCCATGCACATTATATCTGCTTCCAACTAGAGTTAGTTCAAAGTACATGTCATGTTTGAGACCAGTCTGGCAAAACCAGCAGAAACTTAATAACACAGAGGTTCACTTGCTTATTTAATAATTAATTTAATTGCTTGCTACTGTGTCTGCATCACATTTGTAAAAAGGCCTGCACAGCATCCTCCTTTACTGGAAATGTATTAAGGCTAAATTATGCACTTCATCTTTACCAGTAGAGATAGAATATCATAGGAATCAGGGAAACTGTCAGCTGTATCACCTAGTCAGTTTAAATACAGAGAGCCCATTAAACAAAGTATTTAAGCAACATAATATCTTGCTTATTATTAATGATACACTGAACATGAGGAAGCTTATCACCCCAGTTCTGTGCAGCTTTGGTTATGCTGAATAATTACATAATAATCAGCCAGAAAGTCAATGCCTGTCCAATAAACATTTTAATTTTATTCTATCATAGAAGAGTACACTGCTGCTAAACTGATTAATAAAAAAAAATATGATGACTCAAAACCATCTTTAATCATGAGACTCTACAACAAAAAAAAGAAAGGGGTTTTTTTGGAAATAAGAAATGTGTGCTTACCAGCATTTGAGATTTAAATTTTTATTTTCCAGAAACACTATGGGGTAAATACTTAAAATGCCTTAGTTACCTCAAAATCATAACTCATCTGAAATTAATGGAATTACATGAGTAACCATGTAAAGGCAGCATACTCTCAAGTGCAGAGTTAGGATATCAAATTTCTCAGTCCATCAATTAAAGCCACTTAAACACTAAAATAACTATATCTGGAATATCAAGTACATTCTACACTAGAAGAAAGAAGTTTGCCCAGACTCAAACCTTCACCTCTGATCCGGTCTTCCTCTAATGTTTAGCTTCCTTCAACCACTGCCCACAACTGTCAGCAATCCAGTTTAACATTTTTGGTTTCAGATTCCTTCAGCGTCATGTATGGTGCACAGAGACTTAGGAGGAGGCCGACTTTATCTTGAAATGGTTGGCAGCATCACAAAAGATCACCCTGTTGTGAAATCAGGGGAAAACCAGACATCACTTAACTCCCATATCTACTTTAAATAAACCTGATTCTGTCTTCTAGGCCTAAAATAATACTGCATACTATGAAGTATTTGTAGGACTAATTAATCGTAAATGTGTTGAAATATTCATATTAAAGACATTACATAAAGCCATCTAACAGTTCATTTTTGCAAATGTTAAAAAAACATATTTCACAGGACAACAAAACAGTAAGAAAAGCCCAAGATAGCACAAGATAAATCCATGAATTTCAAAACACTCATTCACACAACCCCACCAAATCAAACAAAAAAATTCCTACATGTTTTGGGAAAGATAGAAGTACAAAAGTTTTATTTTGATCCAAAGAGACCTACACTTTTGAAACCAACAACTCTCTTTTTACTGCTGCAAAGAAATTGGAGTTGTCAAATTTAGTTATCAGGTTCATCCTTATTTTCAGAAAACCAGGAAGGAAATGAAATGCCAAGTAATTAAAAGAGTATGAGTACTGAACTGTAACCATTTTGCACAACAAAGATTACAGCTGGACATACAATTACAGTAGTAAAAAAGCACATGTTTTAGCAATTAGTTATCATACTACTGCATTTCAAATCCCAAATCAAATCAAATTGTTCTTGGCAAGGTGAAACAGGGACTAAATAGGACATAGTCTGCTCTTCTCCCAGGTCATTCCTGTACCAATAAATGTCTCTTTTAAGGCTTCAAAAAGTGTCTCTTTTTAAGTCCTGAGTAAGGAATACCCTTGAGGGAAGCATCCAAGTCTCCTGTTGTGAAAAAATGTTCTGTCATATTTGTGCAGTTTTTCCAGTTATTCTGAGGTGCTACACAGACCAGACTTGAGTGCACTAACATTTGATTAAGAGACAGCAGTAGGAAATGCTTGCTGCATGAATCCAAAAACTGGATCTTCTTTACTGCTGCAGATGTCCCTTGTCTTTTATGCCAATAGAGCCATTATGGTGATTTTTCCCCTCTCCTTCACCACGGTGACAGATGCCAGCACAATGAACATTTGGAAATTTTTCATGTGAAAAACACAAACAGAAGAATGCTAACCTAACCAGCTGTGCTATGCTGTGAGGAAAAAACCGGCCAGGCAGACCAACCTGCTTATGAAAGAATGATACCATGTGCATCATGGTAACATGGCAAGTACCTGTAATGAATTTCATACTATGTAAGAGGAAAAAACCAGGGATTTCCATACTGAATATGCTGTACCATGCTGCAGGTCTTTGCTCTCTGCATTTCAGAACGACACCATTGGTTTGCCTTTTACTGTGAGTTTAATTACAGTGTCACTTTAATGCTGCCAGTAATAAGGAACTATTAGTACTGCTCTTAAAGAGGGAAAAAACCTTATTGCAAAGAGTTGGGAATGCTCTTAAAATAATAAAGGGCAGTCAAGCAACCACATTTGCTCTGCCAAGAGCTTTTAAGATGTATCCCAGAGGACTGAAGCTTCATTACCAAAATTTTTTTCCCACTGCCACTTGAAAAAATTTTGCCGAATTTAACGACTAAAATGTAGGTAATAAAACTGCAACAATAATTGCATGCTTAAGAATGAAGAAGCAAAGTAGTTCTACTTTCACTGAAGAGATGACTTTTAGGACTGGCACTATTTTGGATCCCAAAAGTACAAGGATCAATGTCACTGAAAAAGACAGTGGATACAAGGGCTCATCTGAGAATTCAAATTTCAAAGAGCAACATACCAATATCAGGATATGTGTTTCTGTATAGAACATATATAGTGTTTAAAAGAAACAACATTCCACAAGATAGGCTCTGAAGAGTTCTTAATAAAAGTGCCCAATTTTTCTGTAATTTCTACCCATTACTGGTGCCTAAAGCAGCTGGAAATGCTGCTGCGCTTCTAAACCATGCAGACAGAAAGTGGTAGTCAACATAGGATCTGTGGCAAGCCAGCTTTTTAAAAAAAATATATTTAGACAATACTTCAGGTTATATCAGTCTGCCTTCTTCTTCTTGAATTGAGAGGTCAAAAATGCTAGAGGTTTGTTTATTTTCCATGGCTGCAGAGTTCAAGGATCTACATGGTGTATAAGACATTAAAAATTCTCCAAGTTTTCCAAAACCTTCAGAATCACTGATATGAAGCAGAATGGAAGGGGTCAGAGGTCACCAGTACAAAGATGGCAACTAGAAGAGCAATTCCATTAGGCAGAGGAACACTTACACTAAGGCAGCCAAGAAGACATTCCAATCTGGGTCTGGCATTGCAATAAGACACAAATACTTTCATTTTCAATTTAGAAACTTTCAGTCAAATTAAATTTTTTAAAAAGTGACTGGAAGTTCTAGGCATTAATATAAAATCAGTGCTTTAGCTGTGGAAGCTGGTTCACTCCTACTGTCTTTTTAATTGATCGTTTTTGAGGATTAACCATCTTCGGGTTTCCTGGAACACTGTGTCTTCCTCTGAAATAAAATGGGTGAAGTTAGTCAGCAAATGTCACATTGCCTGTACATTTTAACAGCTAAAAAAGTGCATGCTTTCTATATTTGCATATCTGATTACTACTGTGAATTAATAAACCTGAGAAAGGAAAAAACAAGTATATTTCTAGGTTCACAGGTTAGCAGAGAATCTAATTATTCTGCAAACGCAATCTTCATCTCATTATTCCTGTTACCTAAGTGATGTCATTTGGAGAACATGAACAGAATACTAAATATTGGTACTAGGAGAGTGATAACTGGTTACAGAGACATTTTCATCAGTTAAAGAATTCCCACCAGAAAAGGGGAAAACACTTCCTGTAGATGTAGTTACAGCTCTCTGCAGGTATTCCACTCTGGAAAGCCAGGCTCTTGAACCCATGATCACCAGAAATGCCAGCAGGAGATGCTGCTAGCAGACTTTTGAAGGGGTACTCATTGTGGATACATACACCATCCACATGAAACCAGCTAGAGCTTCATCTTGATCATCTAAGAAATCTGTGGGAATGTAAAGAAATCTCCAGAGAAAGAATGGTGCTTCCTCAAGCTGGAATGGTCATTCTCCTGAATAAGAAGCCTGCCTTTCTGCTCCTATGCAATGTCCCTTTGCTTCTCTTCCTGGTCATTACTGCAGAGGAAAGACAGCACTAACAATATACAGAGCTTCAGTGTCTTTCTTAAGCAAAGGCATTTTGAAAATACATCACAATCTCACACTGTTATGTTTGCCATGATACCCAGGTATGTGATAGAAGCTACAATGATGGTATGTGGGCAAGTTTCAAATTTGTGGGGAAAGAGGCAACAAATTCAAACCTAGGGCTCACTAGTCTTATTGGGATTGACACATCCTTTGTTCCAGCTCTTATAAGCAGTCTTGGTCTTGGAGGGAGAACTGGGCCCATACAGATATGGAGGTACTTCTGCTGAGAGTTGGAAGATCACAATCCAAGGCCCCAGTGTGCTCGATAATCAATTATTCAAATTCAAATCAGTTGATTACTCAAAATCAATTGATTTAATTGTAGACCACTGTACAGTTGAACAAAGCAGAAAATGCCTGTGTGGATTTCTGCAGGCAGCAAAACCTTTTCCACTCAAAACCAGCTAGACTTACAGACTTAGAAACCAGGTAATTGTAGCAGTGCAATGTTGAAATTCAGCTAATAAGCCCCACCATAAATCTCAGTGTAACAGCAGGGGTCAGAATGGCAATAAATTGGCTGCTCAAATTGCATCATAGATACGAGCCATCAAGACATCCATGTTCTTTCCAGCTGTCAGCTAGCCTATTTTCTTGTCCTGTAATAACCAAAAAAAGAACCTCTGCTGAACTTGCTTCTGTTTTGGATGGCCAGGAAACTGAATGCATCAACAATTAGTTGTTGGAACTCTGGTTCCTGAGAATTCTCGACTTTCTGTGCTGACAGGCAGTGATCTCTATACCATCTCACACATTTAATCCTAACCTTAGCAAAAAAAAGCATTAGTGTTCACAACTACTACACAAAATGTTTTCAGTGCTCGCTTAATACACAGGTTGGGCTTTCTGTACCTGTTTGTATAGCTAAAACAAGCATTAAGCAGTTTGTTAGTATGGTTTGAATTCCAATGCAGGTATTCTGTAAAAGGGCAACAAAGGTGAGATAAGAACTCTAGAAAGAAAATGTTCAAATTACTCCCAAGAACATGCATGTCTTCTCTTATTTTAATGAAATTATTTCTCATTAACACCAACTTGAACAAACAAGCCCCAGGCTATAAATCAAAACATAATTAAAAAGAAATAATATAACAACGGCTGTAGTTACCTTGTGATGTTCATGAGGTGCATAATTATATCCTAGTATTTTCTTAAAACACAAACTATGCCAAATCCCCAGTCTTACATTCCATGTTGCCAGCAAACAGTGAAGTTTGTCCTGAAAGTTCTAAGTCACTGGCTATAACAGTCAATCATCTGAAAACTAAGTTCTTATATACTAAGGAAAATTTAAAGGATGAAAAATTATCTTCATGTGTTTAAAGAACATTGAAAAGTAAAAAAAAGTCCTCTTAGGGAAAATGGATTGAAACAGGATATTTTGTTATACCACACATCTTCTGAGACCAGCAGTTATAGGACACTTTATTTTCTCTTACACTTTCTTTTCTTTTGTTTGATATAAAGAAAATTACAGAAACACACTGTCATATAATGGCAGGGGAAGTAATGGTCTACTAAAATAGATTGTAAAAAAACCCACCATAATCACAGATCAGTGCTAACCCTCAGCAAACCTCCATATCTGGCTGATGATATTTAATCTCACTGCAGAGGCAGTGAATCCTCCTGGTTCTAGCTTTCTGACCTTCTCCATAGGAACCATGTTAAATATCACTGGGGTCAAAAGTGGCATATGGGGCACTTCAAAACCACACAGTGCTTTTCATGTATTGAGAAACTTCAGTTATAGAACTGAATTCATATTGCACTGCATTAATTCATATTCTACTAATATACTCTCCTGGAACATAAAGATTCACTATTCCAGTTGATGAAATCCTGTAATTCTGTGCTTACACAGAATGAAAGGAAAAGGCTAGTAAGCAAATAGGTCTACAACAATATCATGTTTATAATTTACTCATTGCATTTTTAAATTATTCCAATATATATTGTGTATGCTCATTTTAATAATATAGGTAAGTGGCTTTGTGGAAGCGTATTCACTGTGAGACACTAAATACATAGAAACCATACTATCTTAGGAAGTTTCCAAATGTAAATTATTTGGGAGAGTTTCAAAATTAAGTATTATATCTGCTTGCTTCCACACTTTTGTAAGCATCTGTTTATGGCCACTGGAGGCAGGTGACTGAGTCCAACAAATTTTTCATATATGTTCCCTATATTCTTTACACTTTATATTCTTAACATATTCAATTCACTTAAAAAATAAATCTCCTCAAACTTCAAGCTTATCCACAAGTATTGCAATCAGAAATTAATTTTATTTCCATGTATCTCAGAGCAGGTGGACTTTTTTCAAATTTCTATTTCTAAACCATATAACTAAACAGAAATCTGTTAAACAATGATTTAAACATATCTATTTTCAACATCTGCAATAAATAAAATTGTTGAAAAGCAATACAAAAAATTATGTTGAGTAATACTTTGTCAGTGGGCTGATGCTGTGATATTTATAATGAACAGAAAGTTGCATTGTTCAAAAGAGTGCTTAGCAAAAAATAATCAACCAGTAAACAGGAATATAAAGGAAATTTACCTCAGTATCTGTTTTTCTCCTGTGCCAGTCAGAGCTTCTGGTTTTTTCCTTTCAAAAATTTTAGGTTTAGGTGAGGTCTGCAATAGCCAAATTTTTACAAAACAAGTTAAATCCTAACCCTAATCACAACTACAGACACAAATGGGATTTGCACAGATTTACTTTATTGAAAACAAGAATTTTTTGTAATTAAGGAACTCCAGTATTAAAGATGATTGCTGGTATAATTTATCATATTATCATATCTGAGCAGATGTGATTCTGTGACACATGAGGCAAGAGCAATGCCAAGGTTTCCTTCACTGTTTTTGTAATTTATATGAATATAGAGTATAGGTATATATGATTATTAACCATAGCACTGCTTTTGCTGGTACAGTTTACTCCAGACCTATCCCAAATAAAATTAGCCAATGTTGTACAAGCAGCTTTCCAGCTGCAGCAATCTATAACCTTGGGCCTTTTCTGCAAAGAAATCCCAGTCACAAGGCAGATGCCACTCGGCCAGCAACAGTTTGTGGCAAAAATCTGGCCTGAAAGAATGGCCTTTTTAAAGAGCCACTATAGCTCTTCTTTGCTTGGCTCTCAAACTGACCTCTGAACACCACCAGAGAGTGCTTTAAGATCTGTGGACTCCAAATTCTAAACCAGTGCTTTGCCAGACTGAAAACAAAACAAAAAAGCAAACAAGAATACACCAGAAACCATTGCCTCTAGCATGAGCTCTCAGGATTGTGAAATTTTTAGTTTATTTGAAAACTATCATTTAAAACTTACTGCATCCTTATGGGCCAGATAAGACAAACATCAAAAGCACTCAGAAAATAAATATATTCTGTAAATAAAGAAAAAAAACAAAAAAGAAGAAAAGCACTCAGTAATAAAAAGGTAGATAAAAGAAATGGCTTCTTAGAAACATCTTTGTCTTCTGCTTCTACCGCAGGCTTCAGGAGGGATCCAAAACAAAGCAGGAAAAACCTGCTAGTTTTTCACCACCTGGTATTTTTTAATACCTACCAGTAAAAAACTTCTGTGATTTTTTTTTCTTACTGTCAGCTATAAAAAAATTAAAAACATAAGGAGATAAAACAAAGGCTTAAAAGAACTCTGAATCCATTCAAAGTGTCACTAAGATACACTGTTGTCACAGGACAGCAATACCTTGTGGTATATTTACTGTGCAAGGTAAGGATATTGCTAGCCTATGGGTAAATCCTTCTAACTCAACAGCAGTCAATATTACTGTGCAATATTACTCTAGAACATTGATATTTTAGTACAGTTGAAAGAGTCTGTACTGAATGTACCTCTACTTCTGCCTCTATTGTTAAAGTTACCTGTTAAAAGTGAAGGCAGATTTTAACATATACAGATTTTAACATATGAAGATTTTAAAATAATATAAAAGTCCAATCAAAGTCATAGTAGAAAAAGACCTGAAGGGAACAGATAAACCACTGATCCTTTTAAAATCAGCAGTAAACCAGAGAATCATAGAATATCTCAAGTTGGAAGGGACTCATAAAGATCATCAATTCCAACTTCCTGCTCCTCGCAGGACTACCTAAAATTAAAGAGTGCCATCCAGTTGCTCCTTGAAGTCTTAGTGCTATGTCCAATTTCCTGGGGACCGTGATCCAGTGATTGACCACCCTTTCAATTAAGACCCTTTTCCTAATGTTCAATCTGCACTTCCCCTGATGCAGCTTCATTCCCTTTCCTCATGTACTATCATTGATCACCACAGAGAGGAGATCAGCACCTTCCCCTCCCCTCCCCCTGGAGGAAGGTGTAGTGTGGGGTGAGGTCACTGGTCAACAATGTGGTCACCCCTCAGCCTTCTCTCATCCCAGCTGAACCAACCAAGTGACCTCAGCTGCTTCTCATAAATCTTGCCTTGAGGCCAGACCACAGGGACACACTGACGTAGTTGGATGCCCTTCTTAGATTGAGGTGCTCAAAACTGCACACAGCAGCTGGGATGTGGGGGTGACTGCCCTGCTCAGATCAGCAATGTACAAGGTAGATGTTTAATCTAAACTACTCACGTTCCGCTTAGAGCTCGGGAGGAGGACAGAAAAGTCCCCAGGGAAATTAATTTCATCTTGACCTAAAACAGATGTGATACTTTGCACATGATTCTTTCTTCATGGATTACAGAGGATTCCTCTGCAACTACTTTAGAATGGCTATTTGATGTTTAGAGAACTAAAGATAGGACTGTTAACCTGAGGATGACTATTTTGCTCTCATATGATACTGAAATAATGAGAGTAAATAATTAATTGCTGCAAATATAATGTACTAACTACCTCAAGTGTTGATGGCAAAATCCTAGATCCCAGCACCTCACTAAGCGACATGCCAGTGCATATACCTCCCTTCAAATGGTGTCTTATGCATATTTAAGTGTTTTTATAGGGAGCTGAACATAGGCACTCCTCTTGCTAGCATGTTCAGTAATATAATCTGCTTTTATTTCCTTTCTTCCTCCAGAAGTTCTCAGTTTCACTGCTAATGTAAAAATATTAACAGTTATCATGAGCCTTTCCCAGGATTTTTCTTGGTTTCATGCTGGAAAGTTCATTTAAGCAATTCTTTTAGATTTCCCAAAGTAGCAATGAACCATGTAAGGGAATCAGTTGCCCACTGTGCAAACACATGCTAATTACAGGCTTTTACCCCAGTTAGCTATGAAAGGGACTCAGTGGCAGCAATTCTTGAATATCATGCTAAGCTATTACTTTTACATTATTTAGGAATTTAGAGCTTTTCTAGAATAATAAGTACTATAAATCTTTACAGATTTCTTTACAGGTTTCTCCAGTTTGTAGTATAAAATTTAATGTATTACATAATTTGCATCAATAAAATTTAACCTGTGATTTTACCAAAGCAAGGTGTTTTATCCCTGCTTTATAAAGTCAATGGAAATATATTTTGTATTAAATTCTGAACTGGTTGGATAGTTTATCTTTAAAAGAAAAAAGGAGACATATGAAAAGGAGGAATTACTACTTAAGGTGGCTGTCGCTACTGCTGGCAATTCGCTTCTGTTCTGTTCAACAGCATAGCAGTCTTGTGACTAATGGATGGCCAAGCATCAGAAAATTGCTTCAGTTTTTTCAGTTATGGGCACTTTACTATGCTAGGGAACACTCAAACTCCAATTGATACCAAAGCAAAAAAAGTATTTAAAATAAGTATGAGCTTTCAATTTATGTCTCTTAAAATTTTTCAAAATCAGCTTTTGTAAGATATTTGGTATACAAATGAAGTAATAAAACACCCTGATCTAATGGCACTGCAGATACTGCTGTTATATTAAGAAAGCATTGAAGTTACTGAGTCACACATTTCTTACCTGTAAGACCTCTGAGAGGCACAAGCGCTGCTCATCATTAACTTTGTGGTAAGCCTACAGTTAAAATGAGATACAGGCTATCATTAAGCACAAATTTTAAAATCTGAATCATACAGAAGATTCAGATATACAGCAGAGCCTTTTTTCAGTGACACACTTTTTTGGAACTATTCTATTGTGTGTTCCACACACAATCTGTTTGCCACACAACAAAACATCTTTTACAGTCTAAAGGGATAGAGTGATTACAAACCTTTGCTTCTTGTTCCAGTCTAAGTTCATAGTCCCCTTAGCTGGTTCTGGAGACTTCTCTTCTTCTAGCTGTTTAAGAACCTCCTTTAAGGAATCCTGTGGTTATGGTAGATAAAACAGTGTTTTACATCTATTTCCATTCTCTATAAAGATGTCATCACCATAGTCCTTATTCTTCAAGCATTGTGATGTTTGTCATTCTCTTTGGTTCCTGTGCATTTTTTGTTTTCATGGTTCTAGCTGACACACTGCAGAGGCAAAAGCAATTAACCACATGCTACAATTACCAGTTATGCATTACACATTTCCACTGTGTTAAAATGACGCAGGCACATATTCCACACTGCTGCTCCTTGACATCTTAAGCAAATTCACCTTGTGGTGACCAGTCAGAATTGCTCCTTTGCTCTAAGCAAAATACCCTCTGATGGCTCTTTTTTAGTAGGAAAAAAATTCACATCTTCCTAGCACATTCATTTTCAAACTACTTTCTGAGAGAGCAGCTGGGCTGGTTTAAGAACTACATGGGACAGCAAAGGTAACTCATATCAATTTGGCTAGAAAGCAATACTTTGTGGGGAGACTGTCTTAGGTGTGCAGCCATCCACATTGTCTACAATAGGAATGAGTAGAGTCCATTTTTAACCAAAAAACTGGCACTGGCCAAATCTTTGCTTGTTGTGTAATGGAATTAAAGCACACACCCACACTTGGGAGGAGCCAAGCAGGTCCTCTTCTACTACTAACACAGGGAATTGCTTTTCATAATCCCATTCATAATTTGATCCATTCCTTCCAGTAGAGACATAATTATATATGTTTCATCCTCCAAATTCAGGAACACTGCATTACAATAAAGAGGAATTTAGGCAAACATGCTAGGAGGCCTGTGTGGATGAACAAGTAGCTCCTGAACAAATTCAAACACACAAAGGAAGCCTAGAGGAAGCCTAGAGAAAGCCTAGCGAGCCTAGAGGAAGCCTAGAAACGTAGATTGGTAGGCTGGGAGGAATACAGGGATTGTTTGAACAGTCAGGGATCAGTTTAGGAAAGCTACAGCCCTGACAGAATTAAACACAGCCAGAGATGTCAAGGGCAACAAGTAAAGCTTCTATAGTTATGTTAGTGATAATAGAAAGTCTAGGGAGAATATGCATCCCTTTGAGAGAATGGACTGAGAAGAGAATGGACTTAGAAGGAGGACTTGGGATGTTGGTAGATGAAAATCTGGACATGATCTGGCAATGTGGCTTGCAGTCCAGAAAGCCAACAGTTTCCTGGGCTGCATAAGAAGCGTGGCAAACATGCTGAGGGAAGTGATTTCGCTCCTCTGCTCTGCTCTCTTCAGACCCCACCTGGAGTACTCCATCTTACTCTGGGGTTCCCAAGATAAGGATCTGGACTTGTTGCAGCAAAGAAGGACCAAAGAAGGACCACAAAAATCACAGGGCTGGAGCACCTCTTCTCTGAAGACAGGCTGAGACATTTGGGGTTGTTCAGCCTGGACAAGACAAGGCTCTGGGGAGACCTTACAACACCTTCCAGTACCTGAAGAGGGCCTACAAGAGAGCCCAGAGTCCCAGAGAGGGACTTTTTACGAAGCTACATAGTGACAGGACAAGGGGTAATGGCTTTAAACTGCAAGAGAACAGGTTTAGATTAGCTATTAGGATGAATTTTTTACTGTGAGGGTGGTGAGGCAGAGGAACAGGTCGCCCAGAGAAGTTGTGTATGCCCCATCCCTGGAGGTCTTCAGGGTTGGATGGGACTCTGAGCAAGACAATCTAGTGTAGGGTGTCCCTGTCCATGGCATGGGGGTTGGAACTAATAGGTCTCCAAGTCCCTTCCAACCGAAACCATTCCATTAGTCCATATTATTCAAGGTTGGTTTACACCTGTTTGTTCTTGTACTTAAATGTGTTCTCCTCCCTCCCTGCTGTTTCTCCCCAGCATGTATAGACTCAAGACATGAGCACCTTTTTTCCACATTCATTTTACTAGGATGATTAAGCTGAACTTGCAGAAATTATCTTTCACATACTAGGCTGTCCTTTTATCCTGATTATCCCTTTGTGCACCAGGCTGGAGCTCAACCTTCTTATGGCTAGAGAACAGGCCTATACTATGCAGTACTCCAAAAGCCATCTCACTGCCTTGAGCAATCAGTGATACTTCTTTAGCTATATAAATTTTAGGATTGCATTTTCCTTTTGCACAGCTGCACAATAATGGATCACAATCAACAAGGCATGAGCTAGAATACCCAGGTTTCCTCCGCAGTTCTATCAGTTCTCAATTCATAACAAAATTTCTTTACTCTTTTCTAAATCCTTTGGTCTACACTATTAAATTTTACTCACATTTTTAATAATCTAGTCTTCACTGTCTTTCTTTTTCTAAACCACATCCAGATCCCAATTATATTATATAATTGGTTTCAGGAGAGAGATATCACAATCTAATTCTACTGTGTGTATCAAGGTCATGCATTAAATATTAAGGTTCATCTAAAACCTGGTCCTGGAAGACCTCTGCTTGTACTCTCCCAGCAGACTCCTTCACTAATCACTGCTATCATGTTCCATTTGCCAGCTCTTTACTCCTCTAACAAATCTATTCATTTTCATTTTCACCAAATTAATCAGTCGCTTCCCATGCGACATGGTATCTTTATCAGAGGTCACAGTGAACAAGATTACTGTATTTATTGTGACAACAAATGTATTGCTTTATCACAGAATGTCAACAGGTTTTCCCACAATGAGCCCCTTTTAATAAGTCCATACTTCAATTTCATTTTATAACAACTATTCCTCTCTTTAAACTGAAAAAAGTACTTTTCTCCAGTGCACACAATGTGCACGTTTATTAGAACCACCTGCTATCATTTCAGGGATGTGACAAGCTAGTTCTTTCAGAATCCTGAGATATGGATTACCCATTTCGCTCATTTTAAGCATATCCAGCTCTTTGAGTTTTCCTTAGGATTTGGTTATTGTCATTTCTTCTTCCAAGCACTTGCTGACATTACCTATTTTTTCCTTTCCTGCATTTTATTGTTTCTGCCTTTACTTAAAACTTAAGCGATATGTACATGCTTAGTTTAAAGTGAATGAATTCATGATCACTTGATCTGACAGGTTTTTTGACTGGCTTTTCTGCAATGTCCTGATAGATCTTAAAAATCTAAAATAGCATTGTGTCCCTTTTATCTATTATTTTCTGATAAAATGTGCTAATTATCCATTGAGTTTTGTGCCTCATCGTTATTAGCTTTTGGTCTTTATTTACAATAAAGTTGGTTTTTGGTCTTTATTTACAAAACATACAATAACATACAATAACATACAATACAACTTCTATCAGCAGTCTAATAATATTATATCCAAATTCATCCATCCAAACATTATATTTATATGTATATTTGACTGGATGGATTCAGTCTGAGGCGAAGGTATCCACATTTGAGTGTGCAAATGTGAACTGAATTCCTACTAAGAGTCAGAGTGAAGACAATCAATGATGTGCAGTGATTCATTCAGCTAAGGAGCTAAAGAGCTCAGCTCAGTTTCATCTGAATTGTTCTAGAGAGTCCAAGACATTCACATGGGGCAGATATGACACATGGGTTACACAAGACACATCATCCTGGAGCAGAAAGGGGCTACTGTGCGCTGAAACATCTTCAAGACTCATTGCTTACACAATTATTCCACTGAAGATGCCAACCAAATATATCTAGTTGCAAATCTCCTGACTTAGCTGACTGTATTAATAAGACCTGTAACTGCCTATAGTAGGAATTAAAAAACCTAGCAAAGAAGGTAGAAAAGTAAAGTATTTTTTTAATGACCATAAAAGTATTTGTGTCCTAATATTTAAGAGAGTCATATTGTTCAATGTACATTTCAGTATTACTTCCCAATACTATTGTGACTAAAGTTTTGTTTTCCAATTCATCCTCAAGATTAATTCATCCAAATAGCTGATGAAGAAAGAATCAACAACATTATTGTCAAAGTCTCTCATGTCTGCCACATACCACATCTATCTCTGTTTTGCTCTTTCCTGGCAAGTGTGTACCTTTAATACTTGTTATCCCTTCATGGTTTTGCTGTCAATGCTATTACATTCCTAGTCAAGCGGGTTCTTCCATTTGTTTGCTTAGGTCCCCTGAGTAAAATAAGTATCTGGTGTAGAATTTTTTTTTTTTAATTTCTAACACAAGCACCTTCTTAGTCAAAATAGATGAATTGTTTCCATTCTATATTGGTTACTTAACCATTCCCTTATTAATAATTTATTTCTTCCCATAATCTTAACACTTTGCTGGGCCTTTGTTTACCAGATTTTCCTGGTAAACACTGAAACAAGATAACAATTCTCCAAATATTTTTCCCTTATTTTTCCATGGGAGTTTTTAAATTTTTCCCTTTTTATCATGCTAGTTTCAGATCCAGAAGGCCAGTATCCATAAATGGTTTATTTTTCAGAGAGTTTCTGAATGCTTGCTGCTGGTAAAAAAATTACATCTGCCTGTTTTTAAGTCTCCAGTCTTTTCTAGCATCTGTGGATTATTGCAACTTTTATTCTTTTGCATAATTTTCTGCATAACATGTTACTTTTTGCCTCCAAATTTTATTTTTCATTTTAAAAATCCTGAGTTCCCTGAAGATTTCCCTAGGGATAATTCCTATTAAAACCAAGATTTTGCAGGAGCATGGCGTAAGGCACAGTACTTTTAAAACATGTTGCAAGAGAGAATAACCCCTCCCATTGTTCAAAAGAAAAAAAAAGAGATACAGAAGAGTTGAGTTGTATCTTTGAGGAGTATTTTACCCCTGATTCAACCATTATTAACTTTAATCTGTTACAACAGGCATACTGGAGACATGAAAAGAATTGAGGAGTAGTTGCAGGGTTTTTTCCTAATTAAAGCAGAAGTGCCTTGGATGCAGATAAAATCTTTGTCCAAATACAGAAGGCTCCTACAGTCAATTCAGGCAATGTTGGCCAATTCAAGGAGAAAAAGTAAGCTGCAGATTAAAGAGAAGATTTGGCTTAATTCCACTAGGGTCATGTGCTATTTCATTTCAAACATCAGTGTCTCTACAGAACTAAACAAGACAGAGAAGATCTCAGTACTGTTGAACTAAGAAACTAAATTTTTTTGCCTCCTTGACCTTAGTGCACATTAAAGATTATAACCATGTGTCAGAATATTTTGTACAAAATCTTTTGTACCACCTACTACATATTTTGTATCATCACAGTAAGCTCAAATACAGTAAATACAAAAGTTCATGCTTCTCTCCAGATTTGTTCTATGTAAATCCACAACACACTATTTATTTATTTACTAGATTGTCCATCATTGTTATATAAGACAGCAAGACTTGGTGTTGCAGCTGTTACTTACAACAGAGCAATTTGGTATCTCCTCAGAGATGGTACTCATCTAATTTCTTTGAGTCCTTTCACTTACAAAGTAAACTACTTTTAGATCTTTTTTCATTAGTCCTTTCAGAAGCACTGTCTATTTTTTGCTGCCAATGCAGCTGGTCCACTGCAGATGCCTGGGCATTCATTCAGCTCTGGAGCAAGGATGTTATCCAAATGCAAGCAAACAAACTGTGCACTACACTGCTTTTGATGAGCAAGCAGACGGAAATAGGTTGATAATGCGACTAAGAGTACACAGTTACCTCATAAATTGTAATAAACCTATGTCATAAATTGCAATAAACCCATGATTACAAATCCCTTGTGAAATAAGAAAGCTATAAAATATTCAAAATTTACAGATTGCAAAGTGAAGCCCAAAATCAAAGCAGGACTGGAGTTGCAATTGCACTTCAGGCAGAATTTAACATCTTAGTGCTAATAAAGCAGTCTATGTAATGTCTTACATCCTTCACATCTGCTTTTGTCAAATAACAGGGAGTCATCTAAGCTGTTGCTGTTGTGATGACCAAGCTGAATCGAGCTGCCTGGTTTGCTGCTGAAAGCCTTCATGAAGTATCAATAATAGAAAGCTTTCCAGTGGTCATCCCTCTAACATCCCTCTGCAATCTGGCAAGGATATTCTACACATATTACCTGGGGAAGAAAGCCTCTTCTATCTAACAGCCTAAAATTTTACCCAGAAATAAAGTAGTTGAGTTACATTTTATTCCTCTGCTTCCTCAAGAGCTTGAATTCTCATATCTCATAGCCTGAGAATGCCCTTGTCACCATCATACTTAACCAGTGCTGACACAATTTTTGAAGCCAGGCTGTCAATGAGTCAGAAATACAAATATTTGCATGAAAGCAGATGGAAAAAGTGAAAAAGGCTGAAAGGTCATGTCTATTTCTGAAGCGAAGGTAGGATTTTAGGCACACTTCTTGGGTTTTTCTTCTCTTTCTTCTATTTCTTCTTTTTATCAACTTCCTATTGGTTTTCCATCTCTAATATGCAATTTGTTTGAATCCCAATCTAGCTGCCTTTCTCACAGCTAACACCTATTAAATTTACTCAGCTAACCCAGCCTGAGAAATTCTATTCCTGCATCCATGAACCTAATTGATGACACAGAGCTCAGTATGGCATACTGAAGTTCTTGTGGAAATCTTGTGACACAGAGGTTCCTACTCAATTAAAAGATGTCTCCAAGTCCCTGAACACTACAGAATGCAATTTCAAAACCAGACACTAAGAAACTTCAAAGGACAAAACTTCATATAGGTTCTAGAGGTCTACTTTAGCCAGGACTGACTGTAAGTTATCTCCCACTCCTATCTTCAAGGCAGTTATTGGGGAACTAGCAGAGTCCTTGTTTATTTGAAGGTTTTAGCTGCTGTACATCAATACAGATCAAGAAGTGAGACACAACAGCATATCAATTCAGCCAAATCATTAAGAGCTGGATTTTCCTTTCCTGAATTCTGTGAGAAGCCTGCAGAAAGAAACCTCACCAAAACAGATTCAATTCTCTATTAATCATGGTTGTATAATCAGCTTAGTACTTCATACTGTAAAACAACACAAAAGTTCACAGAAAACAGAACTTAAGGCATACGGTAATACTGACTTGTAGCAGAGTTCTTACATCATGGAAAAGACTGAAAACAAAGAAAGGACCAGTGAGAGCTCAAGAGAACCAGAAGGAGCTTCCAAACTATGCAGATTTCCTTCAGAATGAAAAATTGTCTATAAAACTCGAGGATGAACCAGTGTGATAAGTTCTGGAAAAGCTTTTTAGAAGTAGTTTAACTGAATCCTGATCTTTTTTTTTTAAGATCAATTCATTACAGGTTCTTCTACTAAGCTTTGAATAGTAGGACATTGTATGCCTGAAAAGAAGACATAAGCTGACTAAGGCATTTAACCCAAATTTAAGATGCTTAGTTTTCAATACATCATCCATGTCAAACAACTCTGAGCAAGCTGGTAAAAAGCTAAAAGACACACTGAGATTTTAAATGAATACTTCCTTTAAATAAAGAATTTTGTGGTGCTTAGCATGATTCACTCTCAGAGCAAAGACACATTAATCTTGTGTCTAGCAATGACCAAGTCCAGAGTTTTACAAAGGGAACACCAATTCTCCAGTTTCTTTTTTCCCACCATTTTCTTTTCACTTGACTGAAGACACACATATGTCTTAATATTGCAAGAAAATGAAATTATATGGAAGGATACCGCAAGTGAATTTTAAGGCCACCCACACAAGTTGTTCTCATTCTGGATTTTTCCTTGCCCTGCTCTCAGTGGCAACAGAGGTGACAATTTCTAACAATCATTTTACAACAGACAAGGTGAAAAATCCATGGCATCATCAAGCAGCTCAAACTTGTTTTCATCAGAGCCCTGCAGACTAAAGATCCTTATGGCAATTTGTTTCCTCTTTAATTTTTCTCCATGATTTAGAACAAAAGCATATATCTGTCAGTTTTGCTTAAAAAAAAAGCAACACAAGCAGCCTTAAACATATAATTTCAAACTCATTAGTAGCAAAACCAAATAATACATCTTTAGTTTTACTGAAATGGAAATTGCTTTTAGATTGGTATCAATAATTTCACGAGTCATACATCGCATAAAAAAATTATACCTCAAAATTATATAGCCTAGCATATTTCTCCATGCAACATGCACTTGGATTCTGTAAAAGCATCAGCACAGGCGGGGAAAAGACTCCTCGCACTTGCTTAAATGCCAAGTGCCCCCTTGTGGTCAGCATCATCCTTAGATTCCAAACCAGACCCAGAGGGGAATTGCTTTAGTGCTCTGCACTAGCGCACAGGGGTGGGATGCTCACTCCCTAAATCCTTATTTCAGAGGTCTCTGCACAATGCACACAGGGGTTATGCGCTGACTTGGGCAGGGGAAGTTAAAACGGAGATCTCCAGTGCTGTGGTTCAGATTGATAGAACAAGGAACTGAGGAATTCTTGAGAACAGAAAAATAGGAATGTCACTTGACTCCAAGATTTTTCTCTGATTGTTTTCTTTGAAACACAAAGTGTATTCTGCCTCTGGGCACACCAGAAAGTGATTTGAGTAAAACAATCTCCTGGTTGGAGCAAGGCCACCAGGAGGAACAACTAATGCCAACTTGTCAAGGAAAAGAAAAAAGGTCACTTGGAGGTATTTGAAGTATTTATTTGAAGGTCAAATGAAAGGAGTAAGAAGGTGAAGTCTGTGAGGAGGCAGGACAACAGCTTAGGGTGGTCAGACCAGAGACAGAACTTTTTCCAAAATACTTCCAAGTTTCATGAAAAGCCAGATTTCTTCTTTCCATAGAGCTATTCATGGCTTTACCCAGGAAGAGCAGCAAGGTTCATTTAAGAGTCACTTGCTAGGAGAATTGTCAACATTTCCTATGACATTATAAGTGCTGATGTTCCCTACAGGCAGTTATCAACGCCTACTGAAATACAAAGTCTTCACTGCATGTTTTCACAAACCCAAGATTCCCTTCCTGTCATATTGCAATCATGTATGTCTCCAGAGTGACACTGACACACATTCTGCTTATATTTTAAAACTGACAGCAAAAACTCTGAGGTGGTTGTGTGAGTCTATCAGCTCTGTGGTCACTGTCCTTATAGAAAGGCAGCTTTGCATAGCAAGTATCTGGCCCTTAATGTCAGAATTTTCTCCTCTGTGGTGCTGGACACGATGAAAAAATGGTGATTTATCCCAGAAGCCCTGGTTCCTGGGCTAATCTTAACTAGAGCGTTGCTAAGGCAATGCTATCAGGAGTGTGCTCTTCTGAACTGATTTCGCAGTGTGCTTTTCAGTATTTGCATACTAAAGCTGCTATCTAGGGATTCATTCCTGCAGAAATGGTGAGAGAGAAAGGAAGAGTTTTCTTTCTGCTTATATGGGAAATTATGCTTAGCAGAGAACATGTATTTTACCAAAACTCATTTGATGAAAAAATGCAAACAAATGAAAGCAGCATGTTTAAAAGACACAAGTGAAATTCGTATCTTATTATACTTAGAGACAATGCATTCCTTCTGTAAATATTTCTGAAGTACTATATGACATTTGTATTTTTAATTGGGACATAAAGGAAATTACTGACTAAACACTTTTCACTGTTGGAACTCTCTTGTGCTTGTCACTTTTATTTTTAATCTGCCCTCAGTACAGAAAAATTCTTTTCTAGACCCTGACAGTAAGAATTCCTGTGTTCAAGGTATTGCTTCTGCATTTATTGCTACATGACATCTACACAATTTTTCTGCATCAAAAAAAAAAGACTATCTCATATCAGTACAAGGACTTCAGAATTATAACTGTATATATATATGGTGTAGGGGTGTTTTTAATAGAAAGAAATTATCATTGAGTTCAATTCTAATTCTAAAGCAAAAATAGTGCAAGCCATCTGCAACAATTACTGCAATTTTTCAACACAGAAAATCCTATGTGCTTCCTTGTTCATCACTCCAGAATTTGCATTTGTATTCTTCTCTATCATTAAGGTTTTTATGGCTTGCTGACTGCCAGGTCCCTGATGACTAATATATTTTTTTCTTATTTTGCCTGTAGTGCTTGATATTAAGAAAATATTTTACACTACCTATATCTAAAGAGGCTGAATTACTCTATAGACATGTTTTTCGCCCTCTATTCACTATAGTAGGACCTTAAATAACTAGCTTGAGTGAGCTAAATCTCTTTAGCATCTTTGAGATAACTCCTCTGTTAAATACAGCTGAAATTGTTTAATAAATTAAGAATTGTTAGAGGTCCTTCTAATAACCCTAGTTATAATTCTAAGTCTCTTGGAAAGACAGGTTATAAATTCTTGAAAATAATATTTAATTTTCTAAATACGTTGCTCAAAACAAAATCTACTGAAAATCTACTGTCTACTGTTGCTGTGTTGCAGGAATTGTATCACCTTGCTGAAAGAACCACTTTTCAGTCTTGCCATAGAGCTTCACACAATCACAGAATCAACTTTTTTGGGATCCTCAAGTCCGACCATGAACCCAGCAGTGCCAAGTCTACCACTAATCCATGTTGCCAAGCACCACAATACTTGTCTTTTAAATATCTGCAGGGATGGTGACTAAACCACTTCCCTGGGCAACCTGTTCCAGTGCTTGACAAGCCTTTCAGGGAAGAAATCTTTCCTATGCAATACACTTAGGAAGTATATTTTCATATAGGAATATATTTCCTATTCATATCCAACTGCTGTGTTGAAAGCTGAATATCACAGTGTACTTTTGATTTTACACACATGTGCCATGCTTTATATACCCATTCTCTGCATTTTTACTTTGAGCAAATGTATATTGATGACTGGCAGAAAACTCTTTGTTTTTCTACCACTCACATCTGCTCTTTATTCTCATCTGTGAAGAAGCTAAATATTCTCCCCTAATGCACTGAACAACCCTCAAAAACCCCAAAAAAACTTTAACAAACCTAAATGCTTGAAAACCACAAAAAATTATCTGTGTATTTTTAACAATGTTTTATCTTCTAAAATTATATATATATAAAGCAGAGCAGCTCTTCATTCTCCAAGAGTATCTGTAAATAAACACTTTTCTAATGGCTTCAGTTAAAAAAAAAAACAAACCAAAACAAAAAACAGCAAATCCCACATAATACCTTAATATTTTTCTGTCTTTCCATCTCCCAAAATCAAAACAAGAAATGAAATATTTCATTAAATCCTTAAAGCACTTCCCTTTCTGATTAGCAAACAGGAGGATTTCTTAACTCTAAGATGAAAGAATTAAGTGAGGACTTGAAACTGCATGGCCTAGCTCATGGGCTCCTGACTTTTCCAGGCTTCACTAAGTGAGCCTAGGACTCCTCAAGCTCTCTTCTAGACTCCTTCTGGCAGGATGAACCTTTCAGTTGGGCTGGAATTCTTCCCTTTATGGGAACAGTAATCAAACCTCGGAGAACCATGGCTCATTGGTGCGCAGGCAATGCAGCGCATAGCAGGGATTAGAAATGTACTGGGTTGGTGGGAAAGGAGATTATCCCTCTGGTAATGCCTCTTGGAGCGCCTGGCAAGGTGTAATTGGATTGGTTAGGAGAGTACAGGCAATTGGACGGAAATAAATACTTGTGATACTGTAACTATGCATGCTAGTCTGTGCTTTACAGGCTGACAGTAATAATACAGTCCAAAGCAGACTCTGCTGTAAATTTTCTAGATCAGTGTTCTGTCTTCAAGACTTTTCTTTGAACAAAATCCCAGCTGTATTATCAGATGAACTCAGTGAATGAGGAAAGTGGGATGGGGAAGATTCTGTTCTCTTTTTAATTGGATGCTAAAGAAAAAAATCTTGCCTACCTACAAAGCACCATGGTCTCTAGGACAACACTAAAACTGGCAAAAATGTTGACTGTTTGAAAGCCATGAATCAGATCAGAAAAAGCAGTAAATTATTCACACCCTGTTTACAGCAGATAATTGTCTTTCCCACTAACAGAGCATGCAGCCTTCTCTAGGGTCACTAAACTCCCAAAAATCTTCAGATTCTGAAGTACCAAAAAAGATGGTAACACTTCTCTAAGTATAAGCAACAGGAATAAAATCACAACAGCCCTGCTTCATAATGTTCATTATCACAATGTGCTACAAGGCATTATCACATCTTTATCTACCTTCCCTATTTCTAAAAGTAGGTAAGAAGCAGAAATGTCAACAAATATTTCAGCAGATGACAGACTAAGGGAAAAGCAGATCTGAATCTACAATGATTGTTTTATTTCATTTACTACCTTAGAAGACAAAATCGCCATAATATTTGCTGGGATTTTTTCCTTGGCATTTTCTCCTCAAGATTGCAGAAAAAATATTTTATGTTGTGTTGAAATAAAGGACATGAAGTATGAGTGCATTACAGAATAAAATTTAAAAAAACAGATACTTCCTTCACTGATGCAAAAACTTACTGTAAAATGAGGACTTTTCCTGTGACTATATTATGCAAAATGTTACTCCAACTATTCACCTAGGTTATCACAGTGAGTACAAAACTGGGATTATTGACTGATACAACAGAGGATTGTGCCATGCAGAGGAGCCTCAAGAAGCTGCAGAAACAGGCAGAGAGGAATCATGTGGAGTGTAAATGCAGTCCTGCCCCTGGGGAAGAAATAATCACTAGTATATGCTGGAGCTGACTGGCTGGGAAGCAGCCTGGGAGACGATGTCTTTGGGATCCTGGTGAACAAGGTGACCCCAGAAATCAATGCACTCTTGCTGCAAGGGTGGCCTGTGGTTGCCTGGGCTGCATTAGGAAGATGTCACCAGCAGGTCAAGGGAGGTAATCCGACCCTTATCCTTAGCACTCGTGAGATGTAGTGGCAGTGCTGGGTCCAGTTCTTGACTCTTCAGTACAAGAATGATATAGACCTCTTGGAGCAAGTCCAACACGGGGCTATGAAGATGATTAAGATACCAGAGCACCTGACAGATGAGGAAAGGCTGAGAGATCTGCAACTGTTCAGCCTGGGGATGAGAAGGCCCAGGGGTTCTTATCAATGTGTAGAAATTTGTGATGGGAAGGAATGAAGAAGAAGCAGCCAGGCTCTTCTCTACAGTGCCCAGTGATAGGACAAGACTGAAACAGCTGGAACTCCATTTGGTCACAACTGAAGACATCTTTTACTGTGAGAGTGGTCAAAGATTAAACAATTCCATGAGGTTTAATGTTTTCCCATTTATTCACAGATCTAGTCCAGCTATTTCATCTTGCAAGCCATAGTGCAAATTCAATTATAAAACCTTCACTCAGGAATAAATTTCCCTACATAATTCTTCCCAACATTCACGTTTTATGTACTTCCTACATAAAGATTTTACTCAATATTTTATAAGCAATTGCATATATGAAACAATAAAAACATAAGCAGAACTGATTGTCTTTTCTTCTAGACCAGACTGCTGCTATTTTTTTGTCATGAAAAAACAAAGATTATATGACTTTTCCAACTAGACTGTGATTTGTTATTAAGCCAACTAAATGTCACAGTACTTACCACAGGCATTTTATCAAAGGTGTGAACAGGGGACAGTTTATCTACAAATAAGCAGAAAATTGTGAGCTGTTGATATAATTTCAACATCTCTAGTCATCACTAATTCTATTGAAAAAGTTACAAATATCCATTTCTACCTGCTGAATTTCCACGAATAAGCTCCACCTTATTTCGAAGAATATTAATTTGCCTTTCCAGCTGTTTGTTCAATTCTACTTGTGTCTCATATCTGGTTTTCCATTCATTATCTTAAAGAAAAAACACAGAATTATTATATTTCCCAGATTAGTTCATGTCATTTTAAGCAAAAGCACTTTTAAAATGTCTTCCTTTTGACTAACTGGAGACTGAGAAAGTCTTCACTTAGTAATCCTCATAATAAGCATCTTTGCATATTAAATAGCTTGAAAATATAAATCAAGAGAAATTTTCACTAGTCTTACTGTGGTCAAAATATTTAACAACTCTGTGAATTTATATTATTCATAGTTTCATTAATAATTAACAAAAAAAGCTAGTGTGGCCACCCGTAGTATTTCTTAATTTCACATCTGAAGCACCACAGTTATAACAGTCATGTTTGAAAAGCAAGAATTTAAATTTCTAAATAAAAATTTGAGCCCCTGTAGGTCCTTTCTATCATAATTATTTTCTGTGTTTCCCAATCAATTAGAAAGACTGTTGTAATTCACTTACCTTCATTTTCAATACTGTTAAGACTTTTTTTCCAGTTCTGTTACAGTGTTTCTCAGTTCAAAGATTGAACTTGCAAGCATCTGCCTGAGAAATTAAAAGAAGTCAATAAATTGCTACACGAGCCAATAAATGGCTCTTGTACTAGTCCTATTATTGAAATCAGAAAAAAATAGATCAAATATATTTTCAGAAAATTGATTCAGAAGATTGAGATCTATTAATCATTTCTAAGTAGTTACATTGTCCATTCTTAAATGTATTGAAAAATGGTTACTACAGTGCCTTTAAAACAATGAAGCATTTCTACTTTGCAAATAAAACTACTTCCACAAAAACCCAAGACAGACATTTCCTAAAATATAATAATTTTCTAGCCATCTATCAGAATTAAAAAATTGTAGAGGGGACACTGACCCTAGATTTTCATCTAAAAGAAGATGCCCAATGAGTATGTTTTTTAAAACAAGAATACACCTGAGAGATGTGTGTTTTGAAATTCTGAATTAGTTCTTCATTTTGACTTACTGCTCAATGATTAATAGTCATTTCCTAAATTGCACCCATATTAAATCCAATCAAAACAAATGATGTTTTACAACGATCTGAAAAGAAAGTGAGTAATTAAATTGAGTGTTAAATAAATACAGGACCTCAAGCCACCATTTTTTGGGAAAATATATTTTTGCCCATCCTGTTTACTGGTCAGCCAGAAAGCTGACAGGTATGATGAAAACCAGGCTCTTTCTGCCTTGGAAGGTATGATCAGAAGCAGAAGGTAGCAGGGGACTTTGACAAGAGTACAACCCACCTGGCATGCTTCAGACGAGGTGCTGGGCGACTCTCATCCTTCAAAGTGGCCAGATGGTAGTTTAGTGTCTTACAATGAACTCTATGATCTTGATAAAATCAAGAGGACATTACTGATAATTTATTGACCATAATCATGCTAACAGCCTGGTTCTCTGAGGAGGTGTCTATGGAGAAATGCTCCTGCCTGTGAAGTCTCAGGAAATCAGACCACATAAGGACAGGTGCAAGCAAAAAACAAAATGCACGAAAGTGCAGAGGCAGTTTGTGGTTTTGTCCTTTAAAGCTAAGTTTGGAAGACCAACATTTCAAAAAAACAGTCAATGGTTCTTGGGTACCTCAATTTTTCAGTGTCCAAATTAAGATATTCCAAAAGAACTGAGAACACAAACTCTACAAAGAAGGTCCTTTGGGAAATGCTTTAAAATGCCAATAGGATGACTGGTGTCTGAAACCTTAGCCTAGTTCATTAAAACATGCAAGAGAGAAAATTAGGCTGTATGCAAGAGAGAAAATTATTAGGCTGTAATATTTGGAGGGGGGGAAGTATTTAAGGAAGAGCTTCCATTGTCAACACGGATATTCATTTTCTGAACATGTTCACGAGAAACGGTCTTCAAGAAATAATTATCTAACCTCTGAGAAATCAAATCTCTGATGACAGAGATTGATTACTGAGAAATTACATCACCTCTGGCACTCCTTGTGCTCACATTCAGTTTGTGACACTTCTTTTTCATAGCTTGAAACAACAGTTTTCAACTGCAAGCTGCAGAAGCAAACCAACTGCTCTTAGGGAGTTGAATAGGTAAGCCTGGAATAAGGAGGACTGAAGAGCTGAAATCACAAAGAAATATAAAGAAGAGTAAGTTAAGGTAAGCCAAGTTTGTTTTCAATGAAAGAGACACTGAAGAACAGCAGGACAGACATCTTGAATGGCAGGGGAGAGGTGGGGCTTCCAAGCCCTCCTTGCTCATTGCTCTTTTTGTCTTTACCAACATTAAATAAAGACAGGGGGCACATTGGCAAAAAAAATAATTACAGTACTGATAACTTGCTAGAGACAAAAAGGATAAGGTGAAACCCAGCCAAAGATAGCCTTGAAGCATGACTCAAAAAGCTTTAGATGTAGGAAAACCAAAGGAAATCTGATTGCTGCTGCCTATTTTCTCCCACTCCAAATAAAAAGAGGCAGATGGCTAAGAAGAAGAAAGACAAAATCTTACTGCATTGCTGCTATCATTTCAACACAAATAGATAAGGTTTCTGCAAAGCAGATTTCTATCAACTTCTCAAAGCTTGGAAAAGAGGAAATTATGATGACAGTGAGTGCTAAAATGGGAGTTTTTTAAAGGAAATAACACTGAAAATTAGAAACAGTCAAAGCTGTAACCAGAGCTGAGCTATCAAAATGAAATTGTTTTATTTTTCAAAGAAATCATAACTATGTGCTCAGATGCAGAGGGAAAACACAGGAAGAATAAGCTCTTTAAATACAGTGTTACCAGTTTTCAATTTCTGTTACCATTCCAAGACTAGATACAAAATTTCTTTCATTATATTTTATTATTCTTTCTGCACCATTAACAAACCTAGAAGTCAAATTCCAATTATATTTTGTTCTGATTAATATATGTACGAAAATGGTAAATTGTCAGGTGTCACACTGTAATTGCTACACTGACAGAAAGTCTTTTTTCCATGTGGCAACAGAAACCAGTTTTTTAAAAATATAATTTTTATTACACATTCAATGGTCCAGTAATACCCAGAATGAATCCAGGGTGAAACCACCCTATTTTAGGCAGTGATTATTCAGTAAAATGCAATCCCTGCCCAGACAGAGAAGGGATGTAGAAATAAATCACTTTGAGTGGCTTGGTAAGTATTGCTGGGGTTTAATGTTAATTTTGCATTTCTGAAGTAATTTCTAATTATGATAGGAAGTGAAGGTCATGCCATGCACCTGTTAGTGTGAATTTAATGCAGCTGTGTATAGCTGGCTACCTGCCCAGAGACTTGGTCTTTGCTTAGACGGACTGCATTGCACTTTTTACCTGCAACCCCACATAGACATAAATAGTCTATTCAAGGCCTATAAATCTGTGAATGGACAATTTACAGTCATCACAGAAGAAAGCCTGTAAATCCTGAAACCTCACATTTAAGTTATCATGAGAACCTAACCACATCCTTGCATACTAAGCATCACAAAAAAGCTCTTGTGAAGGAAATGAGAAAAAAATATGCAGTTCAGATAAGAAGACTCTGATTGAAACTACAAAAGAGAAAAAAATGCTACATTTCTTTTTAAGGCTGTCTACAGGTGTTATTTTACTTGACAATGGCAGTCACTTAGAATGGAAACCATTCTCCTGTCAAAACGTTTCGCTACCCAGGTCTGGATATCTGGAACATGTATCAGACAAAAGGCTGACTGAAGTGATTTTCTATAGCCAAGAGAAAAACTCAGGAGAAAAGTCAGGAGAAGCTCAGGGCAAGTCATCAGTTCTAGGGCATCAGCTCTATAACATGGCAGATGTTTACTGAGTCCTGTAGAAGATAAAATGCACAGATGCCTTCAGAATCTATGAACAGAGCAGAAACAATATTGCACAGTGCAGGGGCACCACATGGAAGAGCACACACAGTATTGAAAGCTCCAGACTCCTGACACTTGCAGTCAGCAGTGTGCTGGGAAAATGCTGCAGCTTTCCTGGCAAGGAAAGCCACAGGAAATGAAATCTCACAAGCTGAAGTAATATACAATTCCATGAACATTACTAAGTAGCTGACATGCATAAATATATGTCTTTAAGACCTCTTTGTCTAATAAGAAGTGCACTGCAGTATTATATGCCTTCTCTCTCTCTCTCTCCCAGAAACATTTGCCATGACATTTCCCAATCAAAACGTGCACTGAATCTTGATCACAACAATAGTCAGATTTGAGCTGATTTTCATTACAGTCAGAAAAGAATTTGAAAGTTTTCACAGTACTACACCCACAATCTTGGAGAATCTGTAGGTACATTAGGACAGACCCCTTATGGACATGGATGATTCAATTTACTCTGTGAAGTAGAAATCTCTTCTTCATGACTGCTAAATGAGAGTGGTAGGTGGACTGTTAGCAAACTGCCTAACTGGAAAAACAATCATATATGCCAGTAAAAAGAGGACAAGGGTGAGATGGCAGTGAAGGAATGCAGACATCTATCTGCAAGGCACTCATCCTCAGCTTGCTTTCTACCCAAGGGAGAGAAATTGGCACCTCCTAGGGTGTGAGTCATCTCATGCTAGAACAGCCAGGCAAAGTAGGTCAGATGAATCACACCTTCAAAAAGCTTTTCTGTATTCATTGACTACACATGCCACTGTTTTAGATGGAGATGTCTAACAAGCCTGGTCATTGGCAATTAAGCTGAATAAATAGCTCCTGGGAAACAGACAATAATAATATTGTCGATTTGCACACAAAGAAAATAGTTGTGGAACCCACTTGGAGCTGAAAGTCTTCTACTGGCATGCCATCACCATAAAGATTTTTATTTAATATATATTTTGCTTTTATCCATAACTAAGTTACCACAACTCAACTTTTTACCTGATCATCATTAATATCATGTGTCAGGTAAAAGAACTGTGGAGGATAACTGATTTATTTACCCTGAGATACTACCGAATCAGGAGATTTATTAATGGTCATTTGCTTACACATTGGTGCAAGTATGTCCAAGCTACTTTTTGTGCCATTTTGAATACATAAGGTGCCATTTTGACTCTGCTAGTACTGGGTTTTCCTTTTCCATTTAGGAATGAACATTTTATAAAATCCACAACTGCAGGACTAGTTTGAGGAGGTCTGCAGCTCAAACACTCAAAGAAACATTGTTCAGGCGAGAAATCAGTATGAATAGAATGCTTGAAAATGGTATGTAAATATCAAGGGTCTGAATTAAGGCAGCACAGGAGCTACTGACATTTCCTGTTGCCATTTATTAACACTCAAAAGGCAATCATGTCGTTCAACACAGGGAAAAACGTGTCACTTCCTAAGCAAACTGGGGAAAAAACAATCCCACCAGGTATGAGCATCAATAATTATCACAGCAGTGAAACAAGAGGAAACACTGTAACACTGGAACCGCTGCTTTAGCGAGGGGACTGACTGCTAAAAGGAACTCTTCCTCATCCCTGCAAATGCCGTACCTTACATAGAGGTCTCAGAGAAATGTACTGATCCTAGAGACAGGTGAAATCCAGCTTTCCACTTCTACTCAACACTGTAGAAAGAAGTGGGCATAAAGAGTATCTCATTCTCCATTTTATTTGTCTTCCTCCAGCGAGGCATGGACTCATGTAAAAGTTTTGTCTCTTTTTTCCCCCAAAGGGGCTTCCCAGTCCAGTGTACTGTGCTTGCCTTGGACACATATAATTCACTCCCTAGAAGGTGGCATGGGACTGTGTTTCAGATATGTGATGAAAACTGTGTTGACAGCACAGTGATGTTTTGGTTACCATCGAGCATTGTTTACACTGGCTCAAGGCCTTTTCTGCCCTCCCTTCCGCCCATGAGTGAGAGGGCTGGAGGTGCACAAAGAGTTGGGAGGGGACATGGCCGGGACAGCTGATCCCGCTGACCAAAATGATACCCCACAGTAAATCATGTCACATTCAGAAATAAAAACTAAGGTGTTGGGACTTGCTGGGGCTGCTTTGCCTCGGGAAAGGCATTGTCCCACTGGTGGTGAACACCTGGAGGTTTCTGCATCATTTGCTTTTCTTGGGTTTGCTTCCCTTTTGTTGTTGTTGCTACTTTTTAGATATTAAACTGTCTTTGTCTCAACCAGCGAATTTTCTCTCTTTCACCGTTCCTTCCTTCTCTCCCCATCCCACTCTCTGGGAGGAGAGGGAATGAGCGGCTGTGTGGCGCTGAGCGGCCTGCTGCGGTTAACCACGGCAGCCGGCCTTATCTTCCTTTCAGGCTGACATGATTTATCCCGCTTCTCCGGGCTCCCCGTGCCACTCGCATGCTTCGGGCAAGCCCTTCCCGGCGCCCAGCAGAGCGAGCGGCGCTCCCCGCACAGCCGGGTCGCGCTGAGGGGCTCCGGGCTCACCGCGGGCCCAGCCCGCTCCCCTCGCCCGCCGAGGCAGCCGCCATTTTGCCGCAGGGAGGCGGCGGAGCGCCCCCGGGCGGTGCTGCGGGGCCGCTGCCGGAGCCGCCGCCGTGCCCGGCCTCGCCGCGTCTCCCGCCGGACTCACTGCTTCCGCCTCTCCCACCCCAGCTCCAGCGCCAAGCGCTACGGCTCTGCCGGCCGCCGGCCGCCTCCTTCCCCCATTGCCGCCGGCGCTCATCCCGCTCGCATCCCCCGCGTCGCCGGCGTTGCGCGGGGTGACGGCTGCGAGCGGCCGGCGGAGCCCGAGGGAGCGGCGCGCTGAGGCCGCCCCAGCCCCGGCTCGGGCACCTTTTACTCCGCAGTCCCCGCGGCTCTCCCGCTGCCCAGAAAAAGCAGAGAGGGGAGACGGGCCCGGCGCTACCGCCGGCACCTGCCCCGGCCCCGAGGCGCGCCGCCCCATCCCGTCCGCCCGCGTTTGCTGCAGCGCTCGCCCGCCGCTGCTGTGACGGCCCGCGTTTGACGGGATGTTCTACCCTCTGTCTATCGAAATGCCCAGCATGTGGCTCGGCAACACCAGAAACGGATGGGGGAAATAGGATACAGCTTTGGCCCAGTTGAGTTTCGACCGTGTAGGCTGAACTGTGTGCTGAGCTTTTCATGACCTAGGGAAACACAAATGTGTGCAGATTTTTAAAAATATTTGTTCTGGAGGGGAAGTAGCACGATTTTAAGTAGATGCTGTGACCCACATGTGGAGGCAGGCACAGTGCAGTGGAACCTGGCCTACGGCGTGACCAGCCCATCTTTTAGCACTCTCGATAATTGTTATCTGTGCTATTTACAAATCAGTGTGTAAGACTCTAAATTGAGACATGAGAGTCCAGAATAATCTGCCTTAATCATCATCACTGATCAAGTCAATGATGTTAGTGAATATATATTGGGAAATACTTTAATTGTCTTAGATAGTCTCAATTGATGCTTTAAAATGTTTGATGTTGCATTTTTCAAACAAGGAGTTTCAAATCAGTTCATGGGGTTCTCAAGGTAAATCTTTATGGGGTGAGTTAATCAGATTATTGTTGTAAGAGTGGTATCACCTCTGTCAGCTTCTTCCTGTCATCTCCTCTGGCTGCTTCAGTGCCAGCTTTTGACATTTGTGCGATTCTACAGTGAGCCAGTACAGCTCCTGAAACATAGAAAACTTACAAAAGGGAAAATGTTTAATATTCACAGTTTCTGCTGGTTGGTGATCCGAAGTGCCTTACCTGCTGCGCAGGACAGCACCAGACTTGATGCAAAGGACAGGGTGAAACTGAGAGCAATTAGAAACAGGGCGCTTGTAGATCAATTCACCATTTCACAAGACTTAATGCTCACTGTCTGTTCACTTTCCCAAGAAGGGGGTGAACATTAATTTTCCTTTACTGGTATATTATGAGAAAAGTATGTTTTTCTCAGTTCAAGTAATTCTGTTGCATGAGTGGCAAGCTAAATGCTATAGCCCTACCATTTGCTGGGTAACAGAGGCACTGATTTAGAAGTTTAAAACATGGGTTATGTATTATCATTACTTTAACATAGCATAAACCAGTATTGCCATCCACAAAACAGTCCTGAAACGTTGTGAATTGTAATCCTAAAGTGGTAGTGTGTCACACTGGAATTGCCCAATCTAATGCCTTACCGATACTGCAACAGCAGGGCACTAATCCAGCAGGACCTAATGAATGGGAGTACAATGGTAGGATGGAGAGCGGGAAGATTGATTTTAAAAAGTAATTTTAATTTCACTTGTCTGATATATAAGACTCCTCTTGAGCAGGAGATGATTTTTGAGTCTCAAGTTATAAATTATGCTATCAGCTAATCAGTGAATTACCATCTTTGGTGTGGGTTGAATTCAGAATTTTCTGATATAATTTAATCAAGAAACAAATTTAGAAGAGTGCTGCACTGAAACTACATTTAAATTTAGCTGCTCATTTTGCTTTCATGTATTACTGAATGCTACCTTTTTAAGATTCACATTGAAAACACATTTCACAACAAACCAGTAATTCAAGTAATGACTTGGACCTAGGTTAGCGTTCATAACTCACTGACTGTACTGAATATTAACAGCAAAGGTTTTAATCAGTAACCATTTTTCTTGTTACAGGTTTTTGTAAATAACTGCTTCAAGATTAATGTAACCAGCCTGATGAATTGTTCTCAATGGGTGGGCACATTCAGAAAGCTCAGGAAGAGGCCTGGAATCAGAAGTCTAAGAACAGAGGGCACAGGGGAACTGAAGGCTGTATCCCTGCCCACAGCATATTCTTTCTGCCCCAGGAGACTTTAATTTGATCTCCTCTCCAGGATACTTTCAGGTCCCACCCTCACCCAGGGATTACTAGGTGTCTTAACCAGGTAAGCTCTCAGGAGTCAGGTCACTGTGCACATAAGGATGAGCGCAGACCACACTGGCTGGGTTGGCACAGCACAGCAGGTCTAACTGGGTGCTTCGCCTGATGGTTTGGGAACTGGGGTGAGAGAAAAGCAAAAGTGTCTTGTGGACTGAGGTGTTGTGTGAGTGTGTGTTCTGGAGTGACTTTATAATGCTGAATTGTATCCCCATTCATCTGTTTAGCCCAGACATAAGTTTTGCACCTTTAAGACTGGTTCAGAGAGTGAAGGAGGGGAGAGAAGAAGCACGGAGCTTGTTACCAGGGATGGCATTTGCTCCCCTGCATCCTGCTCCTGGGCTGTGTTATCTGCAGCATGGACAGATGGCAGGAGAGAGCTTTCCTTTGGTTTTCGGTTAGTTTTTAGCTAGTTGAGGCAGAGGAGTTCCCTGGACTGTGTTTTACTTTTTGAAATTTGAACCTGCTCTGGACTGAAGAGCACTGGGGACTTGCACCTGTGGCCCACCAGGCCGGGCCTGGACCGCAGCATTTCCAGTGCTAGAGACTGATAATAAACTGAGTGAGCAGAGCTACAGCACACGAAGGGGACTTTCTGAGTTTGTCATCTCTTCGGAACAGCGAGAGGTTCTACTGTTTAATATTGCTCCTTTTTTGTGCTGGTGAATGCTTTGCCTGTTAAATAAACAGGGTTTTTTTCCACTTTTCTTCAAGGAAACCTTTTCCCGAACCAGCTGGGGGAAGGGCCACTCAAATATGCTTTCTAGAGGAACCCCTTTGGAGGTTTTCTCCCAAATTTGCGCTAAACCAGGACAATGTGTAAAACTTTGAGCCATCAATATTTTTAAAAATCACAGCAGTAACATAATTACACTTGCAACACTAAAGATTTTTCCTCCATTTCTTTATTCCAAATAAATTGGTTAAAATTAGGTATTTGGATACTGCTAAAGGCATTGCAGTGTTTTAAGGCTTTTAATGGGTTGAGTTCAAAAATTTTAGTAAGAACAGTTAGAAAACTTGGTCACAACACAATGTGACAATGTGTTCTGAAAACAGAATTTTATACTTAAATATGTATTTATGATATGTAAAGGCATTAAAGGTAGACTGGTTGCTGAAGGCATAAATTAATTTTTACAAAGAAGTTATTTCTGTAGCACCAGTAATCACGAATGGCTGTGTGGGCAAGGGGAAAATTGTGGATGTTGTATATTTTGACTTTACCAAAGACTTTAATGGAGTCTCTCACAGTACTTTTACACCTGAATTGGTGAGTTCTAGATTGGATAACTGGTTCATAAGGCTTCTGGAAAATTGTCTGGGCCATCAGGCTTGAAGTGTGGAGATCAGCAATATGACTGCTTGACTCTGGGATTGATACCTGAGGCTATACCCTTAGTTCCTGATTGACAACCTGGAAGATGGAGCACCAGCTCGGCAAATTTGATGAGAGTGATGAGTTGGGAGGAGCAGTTAGTATGCAGGAGGAAAAGAGTGACCATTCATGGGTAGGTGTACAGCCTGGAGAAACCCAATGAAATTCAACAAAAATCAAATGCAAAGCCCAGTATCTGGCATGGGTAAAGTCCATGGATCAATAAGGCTGGAGTAGTGTCTGGAATGCAATGTTGTAGAAGACACAGCCTTCCTGGTGAAGAAGCTGCCATGAGCCAACAACAGCTTACAGCAAACACTGAAGGGCTCCTGGGCTGCCGTAGCAAGGGCCTGGCCAGGAGCCTGAGGGAGACAGTTTTTCCACTCTGTTCAACACATGCTGAAGTGCTTAGCTTTTGACTCCCAAACAAGTCCCAAGGGCTGCATTAAGTCAGGAACTTGCCTTTGTTCAGGCTAGAGAAGAGAAGGCATAAAGAGAACTTAGTGTTGTAATTAGCTATGTAATAGGAAAGTCTAAATAAGATAGAGAAGCCGAAGTTTCCTCCAGTGTGCATGATGGAAGGATATGCAATAGAATGCACCCGCATTTAAAAATGTTTGGCTCAGTATAAGGGGAAATAATGAGCAGAGTCAAGTTGGGTAAAAGTTGCCCAGAAGGGCTTTGAAGTCTCCATCCTTGGAGATAATCAGAACAAGAGCAGAATTGGGGCAGACTACTGTGCTCCAGGCTGGACCTGTTTTGAGCAGGAGGTGGATTACAGACCAGGAGCTCCCTTCCAACCTTCATCATTCTATCCAAAGCTGGTCAGCATGTTTTTTTGTAGTGGAAGGTAGGTTTGCCAATTCTTTTTAAAGGATTGTGGATTTATTCAGGGAACATTAAAAATAGGCTATTCCAAGTTGGTTTTAAACCAGCATTAAACAAATCAATCAAACAACCCTTGGAATCTAGAAGAATCTGTTCAAATAGAGGGGTTTACATTTGAGATAAGAACAACGGTTTATATCTACACAATGATGAAAATTCCAGAGATGGCCGTAGCTTAGAATGACTTAGGGATCATTGAAAGTAATCCTCTCAAGACAAGATCTGAGACCAATATTGTAGCAGAAAAGTATTTGAATAATTTGGAAGTAAGAATGCCTTAGGAAATCACGTAGTAGCTAATACACTACACAGCTTAGTAAAATTTCTAGGACTTCCATGTATCAAAAGATGTTCAAAGAAACAAAATCAAGCTATGAATAGAAAGCCAACCTAAGACAGGAGGTTTTGGGAGATTAATATATAAAAGGGAGAGCTGAGATAAGGCAGTAAATGTGAGAAGGCTGTTGTATATGGTAGAATAGAGGAGAAGCCTATGGAGTTGCTACTCTGGGCCTAAGAAGTGGCAGGTGAAGTGAGGTAAGTTCAAGCATACTATCAGCTGGGAAAATTAACTAAACTTTGGAACAATGTAAAAGGGAAGATCATGGATATATCACATTACAAACTGTAAAATGGGGTAGGCATCATTCAAAAAATAGTTTTAATCCATTTTGAAAGACATACACATGACGAGAACAACAGCAGGCTAAGCTGGACACCACTACCTGATACTGATGGCATTTAAATGTTGTTTTTTCTCTGTGACTCCAATGTGGTCTCTTGAAGACTGTAACACCTTGATCTTAACTGTTGTTTTAATGCAAATTTTTGCTTTGATGGTTTATAGATGAAATGGAACAGTATGAGCTATATGCAAAACCTTGAAATGCAAGGGAGAAAGAAGATACAAATACCTATATTCCTATTGTAAATACAGCTCATAGCAACAAAAAACGCTTTTGCTAGTGTTAAGTCTTCAGCAATCTTTAACTGGTTACACAAGCTGACAAGTGGCAGACTATAGTAACAGAAATTGTTGCAGTCTACTTGGGATGAAACTTATTAGTTTGAAATATTTAAGCTCTAGTTGATGAGCTTGTTTATACTGTATATATACCCCAATACTGCTATTTTATTACTTCTAAAGAAGTCCTAGTTCTTCCACTTATGGATCCAGATAGTAGCTTCATATCATAAAAAGGTCAAGCACAGATTTTTATCTTTATTTGCATAAATCAAAGTTACACTTCAAGTGGTTAGATCCTTTCTTTCACATTTCTCACCTTAAGCAGACACCTGCAGTAGCTACCACAAAATATGGACCTACTACCATTCTAACAGACTGTAGTTATTACTTTATTTTTCAATCTTCTACAAATATCACTTGCCAACAACAACTTAAGCGTTATTTTCTCCATCTACATGAAAAGGAGATAAGTCATAAGTTGTTGGCATTCTGTCTGTTGCAGGTCCAGCCAATATTAGAACGTGCAGTAGCTTTAAAACTCAATACTAAAGTGTTAAATAAGTAGCAGTGTCAAAGCATCTCAAGGATTTAACATCTTGAGTTATTTTATACTGTGGTACAAATGGGATGACAAATCTACACAGAAGTGTCTATTCTACACAACTCTTCATTAAAAGCGCTCATTGTCTTTTTCAACACCTCACACCCTTGTGCAACTATCAATTTAATGGAAAAAAGATGAAGACCATTAGAACTATTTGTTCAAACATTAGGAGTCTTCCATTAGGAGGTCATGATATATAATCTGAATCTTTCTGGATCAGCTGAAAAGTGCAGAATGCATAGAATTTCCCAGTGCCCTCTAATATTTTCACAGAAAAATACTTTAATTTATGCAAAACCATACTTATTCTCTCTACATAAAAACCTGAATTTCCAAGAATCCTTGTATATTCTTTATGAAGTCAACTGGAAAATGCATTTTTCTAGACCTGTATATACCCTCTTTTAGAAAAAATACTTGGTATCTTTGGTTTACTTATATGCTGGATGAGGAAAAAAAAAGTTTGAAAGGGAATGACTACCTAATTACCTGAGGTTCATCTTTCATTTCTCCTAACATGAACTTTGGGTAAGATCAGCTTTTTTGTAGGTGAAAAGATAAATTCTCTACAAAACAATGAAACACAATGCTTATATTAGTAGTGCATATTAAATAAGACAAGGCTTGATTAGTAAAACTAATTCTTAAGGATAGTTATAAAACCAAAACTGGTAATTTTACTTATTCCAGAATTAGCAACCCTACTCTTTCTGTATCACCACCTTCTTTATAAATATAAAGTGTTACAAAAATATTCACAATAGTATTTCTGTATTAATCTATTACTCTATATATTATTTTGAAAAAGTGCTTAAAGATGCAAGTACATGAACTGCAAACTCATATCCTTCCAGTTGCCTAAAGCTCTGATCCAGTTGTTTAAACCCCTTGTTCTGTACTGAACAAGGAGGTAACAACTTTCATTTTTCCTCTTACAAATGCTCTTCCTACTTTTCATTTTCCTGCCAAATTAAGTAACAGTTGCTTGAAAAGTACAGTGTGACTTATGTTCAATGTCAGATGAGCAGTATAGTTACTTCTAAATAGGAAGTTTAATTTCTAACGTAAGGCTCTGAGAAGTATTTAATTGCTTTCATTTTTTACCCTTCTTCTCATTATCCAATACTTTATATTCATCTAGCACAGCATGGCCGGTTTCCTTTGCAGTTCTCTTTACAACAGATTTGATACCAATATTTTCAATGTTAAATGCTGTAACACCAACATTGATTGCAGAATTCATAGCGTTGTCTGTAGCATCACCAGCATCGTCTCCATACCTAAGGAAAGACAGCAGTTTTGTAGATTTGTATACTTAATATTTTAATCTTTACGGGAATTCTTTTGAGAGGTAAAATTCAGGCATTACCAAGAAAAAAATAATAAGCACAGTGCCCAAATGTCTAAAGAATAAAATTAAAATTTATGAAGCCATTTGAATAAAGGCTGCTCCTCTATCAGATCAATTGCTCTTTGACAATACCAATATGCTTCTACTCTTTTTCTTCAAGAATGCTTCCAGTCTTTCTCCCTTTTTCCCCTCTAATTTTGAAGAGTAAAAAACTTATTTATAGAATAATAAGAAGGGAGGGGAGCTAAGTTTTGTGCAATCACTAAAGGTTCTTTTTCACCTTAGTTCTTAGGTAAAATTCCTACACTCTCTATATAGAAAGCCAACTGTATTCCAGGCTGCATCCAAAGCAGCATGGCCAGCAGGCGATTCTGCCCCTCTCCTCTTCTCTTCTGAGACCCCCACCTGGAGTGCTGCATCATACACAACTCCAAAAGGGTCAACAAAACTATCTTGAGGACACAATGAAAATTATGAAGTGATAAAACCCTTTGGTCTCTCCCATGGGCTGTGAGTCCAGCTTCTTTGTGCTTTAGTGGGCAAGTTGGCAGTCTCAGACTAAGGAATCAGTTGTGCACAGAGAGCACAATGAAGGAGGACAAGAGTACAGTGAGAGCAGTAACTCCAACTGTTCTGGGTAGCCAGACATTTCTCCAGAGAGCACTGCAGTCAGACAAACCAGGGCAAAGGGAAGTATTCCTGGCAGCATCAGAATCCCAGCAGTCAGCAGAGTTACTTTTTCCCTGTGCCTGTTATGACAAGAGGTTCTTTGAGGACCTCAAGATAGAGAGACACAAAGAATATAAAAGAATCCAAAAATCTATAACATATCATTACAGCAGCCAGAGCATGTGGCTGGAACTAACAATGAGACCGAATAAAAAGAATTTAAGGGTTTTTTTGTTTTGCCTTTAATTCTGTGATAGCGCAACAGCCTTGATTCATCAACAATGGATTTGCAGGTCAGAGAATTAATCTCACAGCAGAAGTATCTGTCAGTTTGATTAGTTTGTCAATTTGATTATTTTCACATCAGGAACATCAGAAGCCAGTATAGCATTAGTAAAATAAGTAACCTCATTTAAAGTAGGATTGTAGCTTATCCAGTACAGTAAGAGTAACAACTTCCTAATGTCTGATAACTAATTTTTTTGTTTGCCTGCCTGAAGTGCATAATTTTTAACTCTTTTTAAAAAAATTGTGCAGATACATACACTGCATTTATTTAAATAGTTTTAAAAAAAGGTAGTAGCATGGAACTTTGGCAGCTTACTTCTGAAGGTATGTTTTCCCACCCATTCTAATCAACATGCATAAGATAAGCATCTCTAAAATTCCATCCACAAGGATACTGCAGCTAAATTTTAGCCAACTTTTTATTTAGAGACACTGATGGTGCTCCTTTAGCTTTGTTTCCATTAAGTGGAATTTAGTGCATTCACTGGTGTTTTGAGTGACAGATATCCTTGTCACTGAAATAAAAAAAACAGCTTACGGAAGGGAGATTATGTAAAATTTTAATCTAATTATAAGGATAGATTTTAAAGATTCCATATAAAATATTTTCAATCATATTGCAGTTAGCCATAATAGGTAGTTACTTATTGTTTTTCACTCTTAGTGTCTGTTGTCTGCTGATCTCCATATTTCCTATATTTGTATCTAAAACAAAAACATTAATGTGAATTTATGTGAAATGAGTACCAGTACAATTTCTCCTGACATTCCTACTGCAAACAAACATTAGCAATAAACCACAACTGACTAGAACTTTGCTATTTAGCTGCCTATTTGAAATGCATCACAACACAACCCTGAATGCCAATCTGCTTAATACTGTATGCTGATGTTTATCTTGTCACCATTAGCTTGTAGCCTGTATGCACTTTCAGCAATCCTTTTAAATATTGCTTTTGCTACACTTACCACCAATTCCATTTGAACTGCTTGCTTCTGCTTACTCTTCACTTTCTGTTAAATCTACTGCCCCTTTTGTGAAGGATGCATTTCATGTTTCACAGTTATTTCAATATATTCCATTATTCTCCACAGCATATTCCAGTACATGCATACAGCTTTCATCCTTCCATCAACTTAGTATCATCATCTTAATCCCAAATGTTATTGTCCTCTTCCCCCACTAACTTCTTCTAAGAACCTCTTTATTTTGCAAGTGAGGCTGTTCTATTATTACTATATATGGCTTAGATTTCCTTACAAAATTTCTTTTTTTGTACTGCCTTGCTTTAGCCAAACCTGCTGATAGACAAGGTTCTTTTATTTTTCATAAATTTAGCTAAGTTTGCATAAATTCAGGATTAGAGCTCAGAGGTTTAAACCAGGAACTTTTTTCATAATGATGTTATATAACAAAGCAAAGATATAAATTTGAACATTGTTTGTAAGACAGCCTGAAGCTGTAATACTTCTACAAAGAACTAAAATAATATTTCCTACAATCATTTACTCATTTCCGATTTTTGCATACAAGATATGCTCAGTACTGTGCACCAACTTATCACACGCTACATAACTACAGCAAAGGAGGCATTTCAGTTAACTTCTCTGCACTTTTGTAAGCTTTTTTTTTGCCAGTATTCAGGGACAATAACAGTGTGCTGTAGAAGATGAAAACAATAAAAACATAACTTACTTGTATTTGACCGTTTTTACAGTCTCCGTTGAAACACTTTTAGCAATGCACTTCGCTGCACTTTCTAAACCTTGCCACACTGTTGAAAACCCTGTAGAAACAATCAGCTTATTTGAGTTCATTCCATTAAAAGTATGTCATTAAAAAAAGTGTAAGGAATTTTTATTACCTTGAACTCCACTTGCTGCTACCACCAGAGCACCATCAAAAGTAGATTTGCCATCTTTATCTTTCTTTAGTGATTCTGGAACTAACTTGCTGCCATGCTTCTTCACATGTGGAGCCAGCTCCTTTCCAACACAGCTTGCTATAGAACACACCCCTTCAACTACCATAAAACAATAGTATACAGGTTATTAAGTGAGAACATACAACATCCTTCTTTAAAAATCTTTAATCATAATTAACAGGAAGTTTCAGTGAAGTCTTAAGTGATGTTTCTATTTAAATATGCTTATAAGAAACACAGACTCTAATCCACATGTAAGTGCCCAACTGATACAAAGCAACTTTATTTTTCAGGTTCTACATAGCTGTAAATCCTAAAAAACATGTAAGACTGGCCTTGTGAATAAAAAGTCATATATACATATCTCACACTCAAATTTCAAGAAACTGTTTCCAGTGCTTTGTTATCTCTAATTTGTAGATAAAGAACAAGCTGCTGCTTTCCTGACGTGTCTTCTGTAGAAGTCTTTCTTACAAGCATTCCAACCCTTCAAAGTAGTTTTATAAGATCAGCACAATTTACTTTTAAACTTGGATGAGTCACTAGACAGTAAATATAAACATTATACGCAAATAAATAACAAAATTAAGTTACTGTGAGTTGTTAGGGTTTCCAGGCACCTCTGAATACCAGGCCATTACTATTTTGATATTTATACATAGTCAGACTGGTTTCAGCTGTGCGTGTTTAAAAATATGCATACACAAATTCTCTTGTTACTGTATGTTAGTAACCAGTGAGAGTAGAGGTTTAAAAGATTTGGTTATCAGCTTAAAAAAAAAAGACAAGATTTTGAATTAACTGCCTAAAACTTTCAAAAGAATGTCAAACTTAAGACTATAGAGACTATTCTTTTAGGAAAGAAAAGGATGTCTCAAGGCCAAGTAATATGTACTAGTATTAAAGCATGTCTCTTGCAAGAGATAATGAGGAACAAACTACTGATCTCTGAATTTTATCAAGTCAGTAACTCCTCTAGTTTACTGGCTAGAGAAACCAGCTTGCACTTTACTAAGTTTTTATTATTTAAGGCAAAAATATTATATTCTATGAGATGGAAATTTTTACCTAAGAATTGGCTGACTTTCACAGCTCCTCCAGTAGCCTGTTTTGCTACATGAAGTCCCTTTGCTACAGTTGGGTTGACTTCCACAGGCTTTTCTTCTGGTTGAATGTGCTCTCGCAGTTTAGAGGCTCCTTTGTGAATAGCTTTACCCGTGTATTCTGCTCCTTTCATTAGGCCCCAGCTTACCCAAGATGCACCTTCAAGACAAAAATTGTTTTTCTTGGTATGTACAATTTTATGGACTGTGATTCCTTCAGTTATCCCTCCTCTGCCTCTGCAAAACAGGAATGTTTAGAAACATTCCTGACTGGAGCCTGCAATTATATTCTCCCCTGAATGGGACAGCACAGAAATCCTGCAGTAATTTCTGCACCTATACCACCACTTTTAACATTCATTTTATTTAAGTTTAATACAGCCAGCCCACATCCAAATGCCAGCCTAATACAGATACTCAGTTTTTCAATGGATACGCAAGCACCAGCTGAGTTAGAATTGATAGAACTGCACATCTCAATGCTATTAGCACTCAGGAAAACATACAAATACAACCCTCTAGCTCTCCTTGAAGATTCATATATAATCAGCTGTTGGTCATCAGTATATTCCAAAGGTTCTCACAGGAAAAAAACCCCACATGTTTATCTGCAGAAATCATAACAGATGCCTGCTGTAATATGTGTTCATACAGGGGTAAAATTGTTCTGTCACAGTGGTTTGAGTCCCAGCAGGTGTTATTCTAATAGAGTCAAACGAGAAGCCAAACTCATTTGCAATGAACAAACTGTTGGCAATGGACTTATATTCTGCATGCTTTTTATAAAGCTCATCAAAGCATCCTTTAGAGGGTCAACACTGGAACTAGTGAACAACTACTTCTGATCACTCTGCTTCTATCACTACCCATGCATTTAGGTGAAAATACTGTTTAAATGTCACTAACATTGGTTTTAATTCAACACAAGTCCCCTTTTTGCAGCTGTACCTGACAAGATTCCATGGGCAACTTTCTCACTCCATTCTGGTAACTCTTTCTGATCTTCTGTTTCTTCAGGTTGTGGCTGGATATGTACAGTCTGAGGCAAGTGAATTGCATCACTAGAGGCTTCAGAAGGCTGACAAGTGAAAGCAAACATCTGAGCATCTACTTTGCAACATATCATCAGTATTTCTGGTTTAGATCATACACATCCACTGTCAAATAATACCGAAGTTGTGCATGCCTTGGGTAAGTGTACAGAAACTGAGCTAAATTTAACACCCAATTATTTTTTCCACAAAAATTCTAGACATCCAAAAGCTTATCAGGCAGGTCAGCTTTTTGTACACTTTTTTCATCCAGCTACAATGAAAAGGTTTGCTTGCCAATGCAGACATATGGCCAAATAACTAAGCAGAGAAAATTTACACTACTAGGTCACCAGGAAAAGAGATAAGAGACTGTCCATCTCTCATTTTTATCTTCTCAGCCAGAAGTCAACTCTGTTGCTATTCAGCATGGGAACTGCAGTCTCTGGTTAGAGAATGCAGATACACTAAAGGAATGCAGCTGTTGAGATTGTTTTGTTCCTCATTCTTTCCTCCCAAATTCAAAAATAAAGGAGATTATTCATGCTGTGTGCTGTTGCTGCTTTTTCAGACTGGCACAGCCAAGGAAAACATCAAATTGTGCACAATACTGACCCCTATTAAAGGCTGGATGGACAGGTCCTTTGTTACTTCATGTCAAACTACTGTTTTTGGAGTAGATGTTAATCATTAAAACACAGCAACCACTACCACAGGCTGCTTAGCACTTCTAAAATGTGTAACAGCACTTTACACAGTTCACAGACAATGTATATTAAAACTTTAATTACAGAAACCTAAAAAAATTGTAATAGGTTTAAGTTTATGTTAAAAGAACTTTTCCAATGTAAAAGTAAATAAGCCCCTCAAGCATTTCAAAGATTGAAAGCACTGCTAGTTAATGACAGAAAGAAAAAACTTTTTTCTTAGTCTAGAAGAGTCTAAATGAGAGCATTTATAGATTAAACCCGCAGGTGGATAAGAATAGACAATACAGAACAGTATTTGCTATTACAGGGAATTCTTAAATTCCCCTGAAATATTTACTGGATATAAAAGCAGGGTATTGCACATGTTGAATGTTGTAGTACCAACATTAACAGGAAAGTGTAGATGAAACCTTAGGAGGTTGCTACCCAGAAGGTTAACAATGTATCACTGACGTGTACTACATCATCATTTACTGCTTGACAGCAACGTGAAATCTTGGTGCTCAAGAAATGTCTTCAGCATGTGACCATAACACTCTGAGGGCTGAGCAGGAGAAATTACCTCAATGAACAGCTATAGGTAAAAACCAAAAAAAACTATTAAAAAACCCAAACTATGTTTCAGATGTAATTTAGTTACACCACAGGTTGGAGCAGTATAAAGAAAACCAGCCAACAAGACTTCTAAGATCTACCCTAAGGAGCAAAAATGGATTCTCTAATAAAGACAGGGGACTCAGTATTGTAACTATATTAAATATAGTTGTCAATTAAATCCTCATGATTACTATGTAAAACAGACACATTAAATGGCCATCAGACTAGGCTTTGGAATACTCGTGCTATATCACAGTTTTTAAGACTTCAGAAATATGCTGATTTGAAATGTGGCAAGCTGCAGTAACAGAATTGGTGTTTGACAAGAAACCAAACAACAACACAAAAAAGCCATCCAACAAAAAAATAACCACAGGACACAGCATACACAGCTGCTGTCAATCAAATCAGCAATTCTAACATGCACTTCTGTGACTTTTTTTTTTTTACTAGAGGATTTTGGAATGTCCTGGGATTTACCTGGACTTTGTGGCCAGACCTCTGTTTAAATTTATCTTCAAAATGTGCTCTTATAGTTGCTGGGAGCTCTGAAGGTAACCCTACTCTCTCATGGGATCCTGGCACCTGTGACATCGCATCAGGGAACATTAACAAAAACACAAAGTTTTAGGAAAATATGGAACGAATAAGATACCCACTTTGAACTACTTCTACACAGGAAAAATGACAGAAGTTTATCCAGTGAGCAAATATCACATAATTCTGTAGTACTTTCCTCTTTTAAGTAAAAGTTAATGGCCTCCTGTGCTAGTGAAATTCCCTGCTGAACTCACCAGGATTTACATCATAACAGAACTCCACCCTCATGGGATGCCCCAAATGGGTCCTTCATCATCAATGAATTCAGCTTTTGGTGATTCAACAAATTCTTGCATGAAAAGATTTAATCATGCTATTATCTTTTAAGTAGTTATTGATCACCACTCATCCTGAAATTATGCTCCAGGGCTCTTACAGTAATATTTTCCACTTTATTACAAATCACTGAATTTTATTGCACATTCTTTAGACTATGGGTTGTTTTTTTTTTTGTTTTCTCTACCTGTCAACCTCTTACTGCAATAAGGAACCAGATTTATCTACTTTGAGATCCCATTGGAAGGCAGATTTCTGAGGTACATACTATTTTCACAGATCTTCTCTGAAGTGGCTTAACATTTTTGAACTGTAAAGACGTTTAGGCACAATATTCCAAGAATGCAGTCATCAAAACTATGCAGAGAGCTATGTGCATGTACACATATGGAAAAGCATGCTTTCTCCTAAGCACATAATTTCATTTTGGGTCCTGTGTTCTCTTTCAGAAAAATAGAGAAAATATAAAAAATGGTCTTGAACTCCACTCTGTGCTTACAATTTAGTATTTTAAAACTTCTGTTGTCTCATCTCATAGGACCTACAGTTTCATTACAACGCTGTTTTATCATGGCAACTTTATCTATTTCTCACAGATGAGCTTACCACCAAGATAAAAATCTGTCATTTTGCACAACTAAATGCAAATGTGAGAATATATTGATGATTTATACCTTTCCTTGTCGGCTTATAACAGACTGCTCAGAAATTTACCTGGATTCGTAGGTCAGACATCTGTTTTAACAGATCCTCAAACAGCTCTCTGTCAGCTGCTGGAAGTTCTGAAGACAGCACTACTCCCACGTAGGACCCTGGTATCTGGGACATTGTGTCGGGGAACATGTAGACCCCAGTATTGCAGCACAGAACAGGAGACTGGGTACACATCAGTGGATACAACCAGTCACAAACCTAGGAAAAACAAGTAGATAGAATCAAATGACACTTCTAAAAAAAAAATATAGGCAGAACATACTGAAACAGGCCATTAACTTGATTTTCCATAAAGTTTCTAGTGGAACCTTCTAGTGAAAGGTTCCCTGCTGATGACAGTGGGGGTGGAATTAAATTATCTTTATGGTCCTTTCCAACTCAAACTGTTTTATGATTCTTTGATGAAAAACAAAGAGCCTTATATGATCTTGAAAAAAAGAAAAAAGAAAAACAATCCCCATGTGATTCTGGAACTATCATTCTTGATTAGTTCTGACAGTCTAATATAGAGAAAATATTAATTTTCACAGGACTAGAATTCAGGCTGGTACTCTCTTAAGTGAGGTCTCATCTTGAGGCCCAAATGAAAAGAACTGCCAAACAAGTCAGGATTCACAGTGCCTGTACCACTTTGCAGATCTCAGGACAGGTTTATATGACAGGACGAATAAAAATGCATGGCTGTCACTGGCCTACTATTGAAGACACCTAACATGAGTGGAGCTGAACCAGCAGACCCCAAACCAGCCAATCTTAGCTGTAACAAGAAGATCCAAAGTCAGAATCCAGACCAGAAATATTATGTTCATTACAGAACATGCCCACATGAAGAAAGCAAGGACTGAAAAAGTAAAAATAATGCATCTCTTTTATCTGTAGTTCTGAGTCTGGATTAACATGGACCCTCAAATTTCAAATTATCAGTTGTAACTGCAATACCTTATCACTAATTGACAATGAAGTGGGTAGCACCTAACCCCATTTTATCCTGATTTGTTACAACAGGTGAATCAAAATGTCTTCTCTACATTTTATGAAATAAGTCAATTCTATGAAATAGAAAGACATGTTAAGTCAAGTCCTTTACATACTAGAATTCACCAGAACACCAATGAGCACTTGAAAACCTTGAGAAGACACAGAGGTGCTTTTCACAGAAAGAGTTGTAGAAGTGGGTACCAGCAGAAAACACCTGTTAACATCCTTTGTTTTATCACAGGGATATTTAGGCCCACAAGAGCAAGAACCTAAGAAGATTTCCTGTTAGAGCTTTATAACAGTTCTCAAAATTTTGATTAAAAGAGAAAACTATTTTCCTGTTACCTGAAGAAATGCCGGTGGACGATTCCGAGCAGCTTCACTATCTGTATCCAAGAACTTGACGATGCGCAGATATCCAGGATATGAAGGAGCACTAACCTGCCCATCAGGAGTCACAAAAAATATCTGTACTCCTTGGGGAATCAAGATCAGCTCATCTGCATCCACTCCCAGGTTTTCTAGGGGAGGTGGCTGAGTACATTTGTTGTTGTAGTAGTCCTCACTGACAGAAGAAAACTCCCCAGAGTCTGTGCCATAGGACACAGTAAAGTGGCCATTGGTAGCTTGAGGAGTATAGGCAGGAGGTGCTTCATTTGGCAGACAAAGAGGTTTTGCAGATGGACTCATAGCTGGAATTTGCCCCCGACTCACAGCTGCAACACTTCCATCTGCTGCAGGCAACTGACTTGGAACAAACAGAGAATTAGGGGGAGGGGGTCTTTCTGGCTTTTCTTTGGAAGGAATGGAGGGGTATAACTTGGGCACCCCAGGAGGAGCATCCATCATAGCAGGAGATGCTTGTACTGGTGGGGTGTTTTGCTCTAGACTGCCGAGTCGAGCACGAACATTTTGCAGGGTCTCTCTCATCTTCTGCTGCATTTGCCTGGCAGACTCCCACTGGGACCCTGCACACGCAGGACCCTCTGATGGAATGCTAACTCCTCGGAGCAAGTGGTTAAGCCCTTGCTCATAGTAACTTCTTGCCTCTTCCTTCTGACCCAGTTCATCTGTATTCAGTCCTTTATTAATAAAAATAAAGGCTTTCCTGTACTCTTCATTAATGGCTTTAATATTTGCATCTTCTTGCATAACCGGATCCCGCAGTTGTTCCATTACTGCAAATTGGAATAAAAATCAATAAGAACATACAGAGAGAAAGCCAAACAATGTTTACCTTAGGATAAAATGTCTTCTTAATGATGACTCTACTGCCTGTATTAGCAGAAAGCTATCTAGTTGCTTGGAACAGTGTCTGATATGTTATGGTTATCGCCTGATAACATTCAGATTCAGCTGACATGATTCCAAGACAGCAAGGAATCTATAACCATCAAATCTAGTTACATCACAGATATTTATTTCTTAAAAGTTAAACATCAGAAGAGCATGGGCATGCCTGATACTAAATTTTTCATCTTCAAGATCAGTAGCAAACAAGAGGAATAAACAAATAACTTTAACTTTCCCAAAAACATCTCTAAGGTTTTAAAAAATTCAGTTACCATTTTGTCAATTTAGATAAAGATGAACTTACAAACAGTACATTTCCATTTGAATAATTTAAGAGAAAGCACTCAACAGATTTTTAGATCTCGATCAACTAACATCAGCAAACAAAACTGTGAAATACTTTGAACAGTTAAAGCTGTGCTTTACAAAATAAAAACATGGAATTACTTATTTCCTTTACAGTGTTTATAGAGTGAGAAAAGGCAATTGGTGTTTTACAATCCTTGCAGCCCTGGTGACAAAAACTGGAAGTACCAACAGGTACAAAAGTTTGCAAATTCTAGGTCTATTTTGGAATGTATTCCTCAAACTGCCTGATGTTATTTCAACTGAAGAGCAGAAAAGAATCCAGTAGGCTTGCTTGAATTCTAAAATGTGTTAACTCATTGTTTTAATTGTACACAGATTGTCGGTCTTGGCCAAACACAGGAAATACAAATAATTAATTTCAATGAATTTGGGTTTGGTTTGGGCTTTTTTGCTGGTAGCCTTGAGAGCCACTGTTAATTCAGGAAATTCAGGCAATTATACCAGAAGAGAATAATGATGGTGGGCAACAAAAATGGGATACTATATTAAATTAAAGAGCAGATATTTTCAAGCAAAACCATGATTCTCTGCTGTAAGGGAGATGAAAGAAAGAAGACATCTGTCAATCACAATGATATTAAGCCACAGAAAACATGGGGGCAAGTAAAATACAAAGTGCAAAACTGAAAATACTTCCATTACATGGGCAGAAGCATTAATACCACTGTACAGAACACTGGTGAGAATTCACACACTGAGCCACATCCAAGAAGATGCCAGAAGAGGAAGAGGTGGGCAGGTTTTTTCCCTGATGAATCAACCTCTCTTCCCTAGAAAGGTGTAGGTTTGGCTTACCAAGGCAATACAACAAAGGCTAAGAAATTGGATTAGTCTCTACAAATATAATGGGTGAAAAGAAGAAAGTAAATCAATAATAATAAATAATTACTTGGAAAGAAAAAAGAATTAAATCCAAACTTGTAATAAAATCCCGAAATAGTGCCTACATTTAAGTTTATTTAATGTCTCTTCTTGTTTTAGACTATCAACAAACTAAAAAAAAGAATTATCTGGAAAATATCCTTCCTCTACTCCGACAAAAACAGAGAAACTTACAAAGTGCAGGTCATGAAAAGATTTTAAAGAGACAAAGACTGTTTTGTTCTACTCCCGCACACTATAATGAAAATGCAGACAGCATTTAGGTGACTGATGCCTCTGCAGTCACACAACAGAACTGCCATGTAATCTGGGAGGCATCTGTTTTTTTGATGCTACAGAATCCAATTTCACATAAAGTCTAGATGTGTGGTTTCAGCACAATAACAGATACATAGCTCAGAATACAGCAGAGGTGCTTGAGAAGGGAGCCCAGGGGAGTGGGTCAGCAGCAGCTCAAGCCACCATGTTCACTGCCCATCCTGTAGCAAATTTTGGGCTAGAGGAGAGTTTGCTGATTGACTGCAGTCACTTGTTGCCAAGAGGCTCAGCCTCTTTAAGCTAAAGAACAACACTGTCATAAGTGTGTATTTACTAACCACCAAGGACATCACCTTAGAAGTTAAAAGTATGCTCCTGACCGGAACAACAGCAAACAATTAGAGTAAAAGCAATTAGAAAGAACTCCTTACAAGGTTGTGAATATAACTGGATCCTTACAGCAAAAAAACATTGTGACAGCCAAACCACATCACTGTGTGTCAACAGTTGTATTTACTATTGAAAAATCCACTTTTCCTTTTAATTAGAGTATGAAGATGAAAACCAATTTAACAGTAAGGACTCTGATTTGAGAATTAAAACACAGAAAATGTTTAGAAGACTGAGAAGGACAGACAAGTATCATCACCATTTACTTCTCTATTGAGCAAAACTGGTTTAAGATTTTTAGTGCTGGTATCCCCAAGCCTGTATAAAGTCCTTTCTCAAGGCTTGAAGTAAATTATTCATTTGTGTGAACACAACTGCAGTACAAGTCCCCTTTGACCCTTGTTTATTGATTTGTTTTTTTTTTTTCTGGGTGAGGCTAATGCCAAGATACTTTACTGGTTTCAAATAATTCTTTTGCTAGTGATTGCCAGCATATAACAAGAAGAGACATCAAGTAAAATCTTAACTACATTTCAGCTTATTAATTAATTTACTCTTCACTGTATAGTTCTCATACTGACAACAGCACTGTTCTTCCTAAAGCTCAGTCTTTAATGACACTAGAAAAGGTCTGTAAGTAAATGGAGATGTCAGCACAATCTGTGTCCACAGAGCACTGGTGCACAGCAGAGCTACAAAAGCTGGCTCAGTAACTCTGATTGTCTGAAACATCCCAAGTTTGCAGCATATGTGCAGCACAGTCACCTCCAAATAATGCATTTGGTTGGCAGAGCACTTGAAAATGGAGGAAGGACATCACAGTGGATTTCAAGTTAAACATGTGAGAACTAAAAGTCAGCCCAAAGAACTGAATTTCATTCATTCTTAGTAATTGATAAAAACTAATACAAAATAATTAAATAAGCTTATCTAATTGCTTCCTCACAACACAAGAATAAATATTTTCTGAAAGAGAACATTTAAACAGTAATCTGATCATATCCAAGGAATATCCTCATTCACTCTTATTTTCAGGGTACGATCTTAATATAGCATTTAAGTGTCCTGCATGTTTTAATACTAATCTGTAATCCACTCCTGTACAATGCTGAATCTCATTTCCTCTGTTTTAAAGCTGTAATGAATGGGAAAATGTGTATTACAATACTGAGAGCACTGCCAGCTAATCTTTGGTCCTATGGCCTGTTCAGATCAGCCCAGATCTGCACCATTTAGTGTTGATTAAGATTCAGAAGAACTTTGTCTCAGAGAAAGCCAGTCCAAAACTGAGGCAAGAACTAAAGGGCACTGTAGATAATCACAGATCAGTCGAGCACTTGAGCCCTTTTTCTTCTACCAGTACAGATATACTCTGTGGTTTTAAGAGACTTGACCAAAGGAGGCTACAGTGCAACAATGAAACTTGAGTTTAATTTGATATTGTAAACTATCATCTCACCCACCCTTCCTCTGAAGCAGGAAAGTCCACTCCATTAAAAAGTAATGTATATTAACAAAAATACAGGTCAATGGTAGATCTCACTGCTAGACTGTAAACATGAAGTCTAAGGCTTATTAAGAAGATTAAACAGCCTGACTGACAGAGGCAAGATACACTTGCCAACTCACTATTTTTGAAGGAGAGCAGGGGAGGAAAATGCAAATCAAATAAAAAAAACCAAAAACAAACTAAAACACCTGTAATCCAAGAGTAGTTCTTATTTGTAAAGCTGTTTTCTCTCAGCCACCAAATAAGAAGTACCATGCAAACCCAATAGTTTATGCCTTATTTCTCTATGAAAAAAGCAAGTAAGAAAGCATTACTAACTTTTAAGAATTGAAAGAATTAAATGGTACCTAGAATATAAACTAATACAAACCAGGTACTAGATAAGAAATTTACCTTTTTGTGCTTTTAGCTTATTTAAATTGTTTAAAGAAGCCTTTAAATTTTTCATTAAGTGGTGGCCTACTCCTAGTTTTTAAGCAAAGAATGAAAATTTGTCAGGCTAGATAATATCACTAGACAACAGAAAGAGTCAGTGCTATTAAAGTAATTCTTCCTCTCAAAATTACCAAATACTTCAGCAAACTGCCATCCTCTGACATTTCAACCTACACCTTCTTTTAAGGCTGATGGTATCGTAGCACCTACATTCACTCAGCCAGCACGTCTAATTTTCCTCATCTACTGCTGCTTTAAGATTATTTCTGTCCAAATAAAAGAGCTTCCTTCTTGACTCCTCGGTCTGCAGCTCCATCACATGCTGTCACCACAAAGCTTTCAGGCCCCGGGTGCCTACTTGTCACTTCTCTAAAAGAGAAAGCAGAAAACCAGGAGGGCAGACAATGCCCTTCATCTCGCAGCTGCGCTGCCCAGCACTGACTTTTTTCACAGCACCGAAGTACAAAGACGTCGTACTACCATTCCAAAACATTGCAAGATCGTCATGGAAAATTCAGTGTTATGTAAGACTGCTATTTAATACTATTTCATTAGCTATGTGCGCCTGCCGGTTTCTGATCTCTACCAACGTTTTACCAGATTCAAGAAACTCAAAACGGTCTGACACGAACCCTTTAAAACAAAACAAACAAGACAAAATAAAAGGAGCACCTTTCCAAAGTACTCTGACAAATAACCGCTCAAGACATTCAATACATTATTTACCACCGGAGTCACCTCAACCTGCCCACATCCCGGCCCTCCCCGCCTCTCCCTCCCACCACCTGCCCGCGGGGGCTCCCGGCTCTCCGGCGCCAGCCCCACGGCCGCCGCCCGCTCCGGTGCCTCCCCCTGCCCGCCCCGCTACAACCAGAGCCCCTAGGATCCGCAGGGACCCCTGACAGGGCCCGACCCCGCGCCTGCCTCACCGAGCCGGGAGCCTCCACCACGCCGAGCCCTGCCACGCCTCGCCTGGCCCGGCCCGGCCCGGCCCCGCCTGCGCCACCGCCCCCGCCCGGGTCAGGCGCAGCGGGCGGGGCCGAAGGGTCGCGGCTGTGGCGTCACCCGGCGCGGGCAGGCCTGAGCCCGGGGCGGAGCTTTATCAATTAATGAATAACGCTGAAGTGTGCCGTTTGTCCTTGTTTTGGTGTGATTTTTGTTTTGTTTTGTTTTCTGTTTGTCTCCTTGTATTTTCGAGGGTTGGTTGGTTGTTTTTGGGAGTTGGGTTTTTGCGGGGGGGGGCGTTGGAAGGCTGCGCAGAAGATTAAAAACGCAAAATTGGAAATGCGGAGTTAGAAAGCAGCGCGTCTCCTACCCTATCCCTACTTAAACTTCTTCTTTTTGTTTTTTCTTTTTTTCTCCTTTTTTTTTAATGCTCCTGATGTTTTGGAGGAACGGACGTCTGCATGTTGATTTCACTTCGCTATAAAGTAATTTCACTGGAACATGGAAGATCGCTTCTCTTTTGACTTCTGGTTTCTGTGGCTCTCACCGCCATCTACAATCACGTCAAACTGAAAAATAATGTATACCCCCAGTGATACCATGGGGGGTTTTTTCCTATTGTTTTTCAGTAGCTGAGTGGCTTTGCCATTTGTAAGGAATTGAGTTAGTAATTTAAATCCATTTATCGCTTCATCTTTTAATGAGAATCTGTAACTCTAATTAGGCGTATGTACAAAAGCACGTATACCCAAATTCTAGTTATGGAGTCAGTATGAATATCCAAAAAATGGAAAAATAAGGCCCAAAAGCTATCATTCTGAAGAGTCCTCTTTCATGTAATGTTTTTACATTTCATTTTTACTTACTGTAATTGTGCCAAAGTGGCAGGCTGCGCTGAGCAGGGTTGTACTTCCAAAGGTGGCTGTCTCCAGGAGAGACTTACTTACCAGCCTGGGCAAGCTGGAGCTGCTTGCTGCCCTAAATGTTGGGCTGTGGGATGAGGAATATGCATTTGTGCACTGGTGCTGTGAAAAAAAGAAAAATTATCTCACTAAACATCCAGCACTTGCCTCAGAACATGAACACTCATGTTTTCAGTCAGATTTCCAACTGTTCATTGAAACAGCTGCTCAAATTACTGGATATAATCTGGCAGTATATTACTGATTTGCAGCTTTGATAATCACTGCTAAAATTCTCCTGCAGCTTGACTTCCAAGTGGAAAATTTCTATCCTGGATAAATCTAGCAAAGGTGCATTCCATGGTGCATGACTCTATCTGTGCTAACTCTTCTTGAGAACTTGCTCTTCCTGAGAGCTAGCTCTTCCTTCCTTGCTGGGTTCCAGCCCTGTTAAGGCTCACTAACTTGGTTTCTCAGGTACTGTGTGTGTATATGACTGTGTTCATCGTTTAACACACTCAGGACCACAGACCATAAGAAATTCATAGTAAATACTGACTTTTCATAGTGGCAGCCCTGTCCAGCCCTTTGGCAGATGGGTTTACCTAAGCTTCATTTAGCACAAAAGTATCTCTGGAAATTTGTCACACGTTGTGGTTTCTAGCATAACATTTTTCTAGGAATTCTGTGTTCCAAACTTTTCATGTGCCCACTCTTCAGTCGTTTTCCTACTGACAAGAAACTGAGAGCAGCCTGAAAGAGAAAAAGTTGTCCACATATCAGGGAGAGTTCCTCTTTCTGAACAGCAGTGATGATGAGAGACAAGCTGTCCACAAATCAGGGAGGGTTCCTCTTTCCAAACTGCAGTGAAGATAATATTTACATATGAAGCAGTGTGTGGACAGATGAGGGTTTGCACTGGTGGAGAGGGCCCTAAACATTTGTTTAAGCAGATGGCAGGTTGCACTCAGGTAACCAGATGTTACTGGATTGTGTTATGCCCATATACACAAAGCTTACAAGGAAATAAAAAATGTTTTTACAGCAAAAAGTGACACTCTCTTTTGAAGCAGGGCCACAAGACAATAGAAGGACTTGTAAAGGTTTTTAACCATGCAAGGGGTACCTTTGCCAACATTGTTTTGTGGGAGCAGATCTTGCGAGTCCAGAAGTTAATGAGGGGCACAGCAGTGTCAGAAACAAGGGAGGGATGAGCTGGACAGGTGGGTACCAAGGCTGTGCTCTGAGCTGTTATAGGAACAGATGGGCACATGTGCCCTGACAGTCTTTCCTTCCACCAGACACTGCTCTGCTGCATCACCCCTCACCTCATAGGGCAGCTTGTATCTCTTGTGAATTTATAAAAGCCCCAGTACTTTTGCTTTGAGTCAGAATTAGACTGAGGGTTGAATTGCTACCATGATATGTTACCTCCTACAGCTATAGAAATAAACTGCTTTTGCCTCACCTGAATCTGCAAATTTTAAACTGTGTGTTTTTTTGCATGTCTTCAACCTCATTTGTAAATGCTAATTCTGCTTATGGTAAGGTATATCTTTAGTGATTTCAATCTTAAGATACACTGTGGGCTTGCTTAATTTTTGTCTGCACTTTCATAAAAATAATTTCCCCCAAATATCTTCTTTTTATACTTTAATAGCATAACGTTCTATGCAAGCTAGGCAATATCTGTGAATATATCTGTATTAAGGTATATAGGCATTTATATATCTTTCTAAGCTACTTAAGCATCACAATCAGTAAAATCATTGAGGGATCTCAAACTGATCTGTAAATGCTAACAAACCTGGGGGAGTGAGGCTGTGAGTAAAAATGATGTGAGAATTCTCCCAAACTACATAGTTGTATGCAAATAAATTTCATTGACTCACCCCAAATGCCAGTACAACTGGAACCTGGTTACACATCCAATGAGAATCAGGATGCATAGACAGAGTGCTTTAAGTCAGCAGCCCCCGAATCACTGATGGAAACACGATAAATCACTGTTGTGTGGGTACAACTGAATATGTAACTATTCCACAGCTCCTCACAATAGTAAAAACTTCTGTGGTAGATGAATAGATAATCTCGCTGTGATTATTACCTTTTCTCTGACTTCAAACTCCATAATCACTTGCAGAAAAATTATCCTGAGGCCAAGCAAGGAAATGGCAATAACAGCTGTCTGACGAAGGTAATATTGCACCTTTTTGAAATTGTGCCAGCCACTGACCTCAGACTGAACTGGCACTTTGTTAAGGTGCAAGAACACATCTTCAGCATCTCTGTGCAGTGTTGACAGCCTTGAGCTACAAGCAGGGATAATGCACTTAGGGCAGACAAGTATGAAACATCTGGAAAGGCACTGAAACTATCCCATCTGAGATGGCCAATCCCAAAGGGTGGTGGAATAACCTGGCTGTTACCAGTACAGCCCTGGGAAGAAGGAGGGTCTAGTTCAAAGAAACAGATCCAGGTCCAGACAGCATCTGTGCACTGCATTTGGCCATATACCGGGCTGCTGCCATCTTTTTCCCTGCCTTTTTCTGGAAGCAATTATTTGCATGTGTGTAATCACTAAATGCTGTCTCCCCAGTCTGCTGTATTCTTGTGTTACACCTACAGAGCAAGTACAGAAAACTGAGACCATTTTATGGGACCCCAGATTTAACATTTCTGACTGTCAGAGATACTACAAACATGGTCCTCAAGTTCACCCTAAAGAAAATGTTTCTGGAAAGGGATCAATGTGATCTTGGAGGGTCTGCTAATGGGGACAGCAATGGGAGAATGAGAGAGACAGATGAGGGACCAGCTTAAGTTGACTGGGAGTTCAGTTTGTTTATTCAGCAATACATAAAATGAGTTGACAAAAACTGATCAGAAGAGAAAATACCAGGGAAATATCTGGCTCTGTAAAGACCAGTGGTAACAAAGCTCTTCTCTTGGATGGTTTATAGGTGCTGTGGCAGACCACAGCAAAGCTGGGCACCACAGAACTCAAATTATTCACACATGTTGATACAATATTGAGATGCTGGTTATTCAGTTCAGAGAGAGAATGAATTCAAATGCTAATGGAGTGACTATTCCATCATGCCCCCTTTGTGGCACCTGGAATAGTGGACACTTTATTAGATAGCAGCTATATGTTTTCCAGAATGATGTGACATACCATCAGACTGCAGAAAGCAGCAGAGATGTTGAAATATATTTCTTTCAGCGCCAAAGTTGGAAAAGTATGCTGCTGCCAAAAAAGAGAGACTATTGAGAAGCACTTTGCACTTCATAAGTGCAGGAGTGAAACTGTATGCAGCTAATAAATAATACTGAATTATGACATTTATCCTGGGTTTCTTAGTTGTTGTTTTACAGGTTTTTTGAAGGGGGTTGAAGGCTACACAGAGGATAAAAATGCAAGATTGAAAGTGCAGAGTTAGGAAGCAGTGCATCTCATACTTAATCCGTAATTAAATATATTTTTAATACTCTTGATGTTTAGGAGAAACAGAAGTCTGTATATTGATAGCACTTCACCATAAATTATTTTCTCTGGGAACATGGAAGGTAACTTCTGTCTTCTGGTTTCTGTCACTCACACCACCATATGTCAAACTGAAAACTAATGTCATAGCACCAGTAAAATCAAGTGTTGTTTTTTCCATGTTATTCCATGTCCAAGTGGCTTTGCCTTTATAATAAATTGAGTTAGTGATTTGATTACGTGTAGTCTCTTTGTCTTTTAATTGGAAGCTGTAATTCTAATTAGCTCTGTGTATGTGAATGTACAGAAGCACATAAACCCAAACTTTAAAAAATTATATTGGCAGAATTAGGGCCTTGTGATATACTGTATGTAAGAATAAATTTCATCAAGATTTTGCTACAGATGATGCAGGGGAACATCTGTTTTCCTAATGATCTAGATGAGGCAATCTGTGACCTTGTCCATGGAAGTTCTGGGTCATCTTCTTGTAGTCTCGGCTGTTCACAATTTGAAATTCAGACCTATTTCCTGTTGCTTAAATTAGAATGGGCCTGAGGGCTGCTATTTTGTAAATAACAGCATGTTTTCTTGCATCTTCCTTTGATGAACCTGGTATTGGCCAGTTTTTAGACTAAAGAATTTTATTATCTGATCCTATGCAGGGATATTTGTCATATTTTATGTCCTATTTGGCATGGTTATATGAAATACTAGATTAAAAATATCTGCTTATATAGATTTCCTCTCCTCTTATGTTTAAGGTATGTCTGTTCTTGGATAAATTTCACAATCTGTTTAGAGTCTCAGTATGTGTGTGCTAGATGAAGCAGTTTTTTTCCCTCAGGTGGGAAGTGGATAGCTTTCCCAACAGCTTTGTACTTAGACTCTGTGTTTAATGAGGTGGCATGAAAAAAAAATTGGAGTCATATATCTCTATTTGTTTTGAAATACAGGCTCCTGAAATTGATGGGCAGGAGTTCAACCAGAGTGATTGTAGTTATCCACTGAGTAAACTCAAACAGCAGTCTGGCTCTGCCCAGCTCTGTACATAAAACCCTGGATGAAATGTGAAAATTCTTGTAGTTCCCAAGTCTAGGTGCTGAGACCACCCATGGCCTTCTCAGTATCAGGACGAGTCCTGTGCACATGTCTGCTGTCTCTTGGTCCTTTGGTTACCCAAAGAGGTTTTCATCCCAAGAGGGATGCTTGGTGGATCAACATCTTGAGTGTACAATATTCATCCCAGAGTGCCTCCATATGGCCATGGCAGAACTCAAACAGTACTGTGAGAATACTGAGGGTTCAGCTGACACTACATAAACACTTCCAAACAGTTTATGGATCAAACATAATGAAATGGATATTTCCTAAACAAAGTGTTTTGTAGAAATGCTGATCTTTGGTAAATAAATCTTAAGCTGGGAAATGGACTTCAGTTTACATATGTGTGTTCTTAACTTTATTATTAAGTCCTTTTTTTTCTGAAGGCATGTATAAACCTTTGAAAAATAAAATCCTTCATTTGTAAAATACGTCATTCACAAGGCCTGTTCACCATCAGATGCAATAATTTTAACCTTGTTGTTCTAATCCTTTCAGTTTGCTGTTAAATTAGTATTTTATGATACTATAATTTCTTTTTATAATGACTGCTGCAGTCAACTTTTTTAATTGACAGAAGTGCAATTGGAATTTTTGTATCTCTATTCTGCTCTATTCCAAACTGAAACTGAAATGGTTTGTGTCTAGCAGAACTGGACTAGAGATATGCTGATATTGTATAGCTAGATGGCAGCATTCACATTGCTTTGAGAAAAACTGTAGTTATTTGTATGATTTGGCTGCTCTGTTAAATGGCATGGTCCTGTTCTGAACTGTGCTGCCTGAGAATGGCTGAATAACTAACACATTAGGAAATCTGATCATTTCATTTAGGTGTCTTAATTGGAGGTTTATACTTTGGCCCTACAGATAATGAGTATGAAATATAATACTTACCCATTTATCTAAAAGGATAAAAATTTGATTGTGTGCATACATCTTTTAAAACAAGCTAATGTTTAGCCTCAAATCAGGCTTTGATGTATCTTATACAAGATTCCATTTATGTGAGACTTTTGTATCAATAAACAATTTACAAAGTTGTTTGGATGATACACAAAAGAACTTCCCTTCTGTTACAGAGCAAAATACTTATTCAACAAAGTCTAAATGAATGTCTGACTAGCTCCTCCTATCATCCTTCCCAAGCCTTACCAATCTCCTCAGGTATAACCCCACCACCTCTTTCCTTGCCCTGTAAAGGGACAAGGTCACTTTTCAGAACATTAGCCATTTTTTCTCCTTACTTGTTGAAGATGTTTGTTTGTCTAGTCTAGGCTATTACACACACAAGCATCCTGTCCCTGACATGTCAGCCCACATGAAGGTGAGCCTTGGAAGACCCAGGACAGGGAGCTTGGGCCCCTCTGGCTCACACAATCTGAGACATACACAGAACACTCTACTGTGAGCAAAGTTTTGGCTGTCTCCACCTTGTTCTTTCAGCTTTCTGCAGGATGACCTGAGCCCTCAGGCTCATTTGCTAAAAGCCTGCTTTGCAATTTTTTGCAGCTTTGGATACCCAATGCTCTATGAGAAATAGATTTTGATTGCACTCAGCTGAAGACCAGAGTTGCAAAGGTCTGACTGGACAAAACCACAGAAGAGTGAGAGCAGGGAGACGGGTGTTATGGCTGGTAAGGAGGAGACAAATAGGCATGGGCAATGGTTCTGTGCAGCACAGAGAGTACTCTGTAAATCAAAGTAAAGGCTTTGACACCATTGCCCACAGCATTCTCCTGCAGAAACTGCCTGCTCATGGTTTGGACACTGGATAAAAACTGGCCAGCTGTTTGGGCTCAGAAAGTGGTGGTGAGTGGAGCTACATCCAGTTCCAGCCAGTCATTAATGGTGTTCCCCAGGGCTCAGTACTTTATCAGTGATCTGGACAAGGGGATCCAGTGCCCCCTCAGTCAGTTTGCAGATGACACCAAATCAGGGCTGTGGGCCTGCTGGAGGGCAGGAAGGCTCTGCAGAGGGATCTGGACAGGCTAGATCCAGAGGGCTGAGGTCAGTTGTGTGAGGTTCAACAAGGCAAAGTGCTGGGCACTGCCATTGGGTCACAACAATCCCACATTGTAAGAAGGAACCTTTAGGATTGTGCTGACCTGATCTGGAGGCACAATGAGATCCTGACATTGTCTTTTCTGGTAAGCTGCTGCTGTGGCCTCAGCAATCAAAACAGGATTGAGTTTATCTCTGCTACCACAGTTCAATTATTTATGTATTTCAACTGTCCTTGGAGAAGCTATTGAAAGATTGGAAGAACCTTTTCTGCAGCTCTCTGTACATTTTTATCTCTTGTTTGTGGACTAAACTGCAGAAAAGAAAGCAGGATAGCTATGTCATGTACAGAGGTGTGAGCCTGAAATGAAGTAATACTGAAGTGAGAAATAAGGCTTTGTTCAGCTTCTCTGCGGCAAACTAAAGGATAGCAGAGAGATACTTACACCTATTTTCAATATTTCTGCATAACACTGAAGGTTGTACTGTGGCCATTGAAGTAAAAATGTAAAATGTAAGCATGATTTTATTTGCTAAAATGCACCATTAGCTTTCAATTCAGTAGTTCTGGATTTACAGCCTTGTTTTACTGCATTACTTGCTAACCCATAGACTAAAATCTTCCTGAATTTTCTTGATTTCTGTAAATCCAATGCCTATGGTTTTTATTTTATAAATTTTTATATTTACTAGTTTGATAGATAAAAACTGCCACCAGAAACTGACATAAAGCTCCAAAGTTTATTAAGATAGGTAATATCAAGTAAAGGTCAGTAAATCTCATAATAAAAAGCTGCATAATTTGGAACAATTGTCAATAGTTCATTCAATCTAATCATCCGAAGCTGTAAAAGTTCAATGAAAAAGCCACCTGAAAGTTCATAGCTCTGTTATTAATACTTAGATAGGAAACTCAGTGGGGAGCCTTGACCTTGAATATACAGGTAAACATGCTAGGTAATACATTAGTTTGCAGTATGATTGAATTTATTTTTAAATTTGCCAAAACATAGAGAAAAATGAGACAACAATGACACAGACATTCTTCTAAAGTGTGATGGACTGACCTGGCTGTAAATGGACCTACATCTGTAAGATTTTGTCTAAGTGTCTAGAGAATTTAGGACCTGTTAACCTCTCTGTTTATGCTAACTCCTCTTTCTTAGGTTAGGAGGCTGCATCCTTTACCCAGACACACGTCATGGTTATTCCAGCTTGGATATTACAATATAAAAGTTCAACTTTAAACAAAAGCTTAGTTTTTGTCTTTATGTACTTCCTTAGGTACAAGTGTTAGCAATTTGTTCCACTGTATAAATAAGCTACAGTAAAATTACTGTTTTTTTCATTCAATCTTCTTGAATGAAGGAGAAATGTGTATTAAATTTAGTGGACATGAAACTTTTCTGAAATGAAATTGGTATTTTTTTAACATTCTTGAATTTATATTAAACTTCAGAATTATTGTAATTGAAATATTTAATATCTACTTTTTTTATAAAGGGAATACAAGGAAAACCCTTCTGGGACTAATTTAAAACAAATTCCAATAACTATCACTGAGAACTCTTTAACCTACAAGATAAAGTATGTGCATGATATTGAAATGCAAGTAGCAAGGTAATATTTCAATTATTACATTTTAATGAGTTTCATACTGTATTCCCTCAGTGCCTGAGACATTGTTATATTCCAGAATGATTATTTCATTACCTCAAATATTATTTATTTAATAAAATATTTAAGAAAACATAATATGCAGCTATATTAAAGTTAGGGGTTTTTTTATGTGCATCATCTCAATAAATGTTATTAAGGAATTAAGCTGAAGTCTGTATACCTGGTCTGTAGGATCAAAACATCCTTTCACTTTCCCACAACTGAACTAATAGTCCATTCACCCTTTGAGTACTCAGGAATTCATGCTGTTTGCATACTAGTGAAATGCAGAAAGGCCAAGGGCATAATGACTTTAACAGTCAAATCATCCTGGCTTAAAAACCAAGCAAACAAAAACAACACATGAAGAACTGTTTATTTTTCTTTGGTTTGACGGTTATTTTCATTCATTTTTTGCCATTTAAGGTAGGTTTCCATCATCTACAGACCTGATGGAATGATGAACTGCAGCACAGAGCTGAGAAACTTGTTGAAATAGCCCTGTTGCCAGAGAAGATGCAGCACCACCAGCACCCTAAGGATCTAAAATATACCCTCTAGGCTGTTTCTATGGTGTGCAGTAGTTAGTTTAAATTCTTTTGTTTGCATAAGCTAACAAGAAGCAATGGATCTCTCTGCAAAATTAAGGGGCTGTGAGAGAGGCACACCTCTGTGCACAGGGAGGCACCTGCATTTGGGCATGGTGGCTTACATCCTCTGGGAAAAGAGCACTTCTGCACGGTACCAGTACAGCACCTCACAATGAAAGGTAAATTAGCTTTCCTCACCATATGCCATGTTCCTCTTGGACTGTTCAAATGCTTACTTTGTTCTAAGTTAAAGAAAATGTGGTTTTGAAGATAGTCATTCTCTATGACTTGTTTTTACTTGTAAAGTGCTTTAAATTCAATACATATTTACTCAAGTGGAACTTGTTCCACTGTTCTTGTCAACTGCATGCATTTTGTAAGTATTTTCAAGAGCTGCCTGAGTAAAAAAAATAGATATTCAAGAGCAGAACAATGTTCTCCTGACTAAAGGATGGGTAGCTAAGTTATTTATACTGTTTCCTTGGCTTTTTAAAACCTTTATTAAAAAAACCAAAAAAACCAACTTCCTGTATACTTTTTTGTCTGGTAGGCATGAAAACATCAGTACATTAAAAATACTTTTGGAATTAATTAAGGAGCCAGTTGCAACCTAAATCTGAGTTCATCCTTATTGAACTGAATTAACAGGACTACACACATTAGAGGTGAGACAACTTCTAGTTCTTTGTCTAGTTTGAAATACTTAAAGAGGACTTTTAACCCCTCTGAAACATAGCACTCTCATTTTCTTGTATTAGATCTTTCCATCTCAGCTTTTGCACTTACAGTAAAAGCAGGATTTTCTACAAATCAACTATTGCCCTGCAGTTAATTTTCCCTTCTGGAAAAGATTATAGACAAAAAGATCTCAGAGATTAAACTTGAGTATATAACAAAAAGAAACCTCATGTAAAGCAACAAGTATGGCAGATACCGCATTTCCCTAATTACGTGCATGGACTGCTCCCTCCTGAAAAACATACTTGACTCTTGTAACCTTACTGAAAACAATTCTATTCACTTGTTAGCCAGACTGACTACACTACCCTGTTTAGTAGCACCTGATGTTAAGATCAGTGCATGATCCCAGTTGTTAGTCTACATTAAATGCACTCAAATAGAGATATAACAAGATTGACTCTACCATTAAGTCTTGAAGCAAATTTTTAGTTTGGACTGATGGACCAAGAGAAGTTAACATGAACCTGCTAGCAGGCTGATATCATATGCAAGGAAGAAACAAAAGACAGTGTATGACTGAAGTAATACCATGCAGGTATGAAAACTGAAGTTTTACTAACAGTTCAGTGATAATCAGGGCATTGCAATACCTGTGCTAATGTAAGGGCTCTGGAGGGGAGAAGAGCCCACTCCAGCCTAATGCTTACATACTCTTTCTGGCTGTAAAGCAGAAAAACTTGATGAGGTAATGGGAAGGTTTATATAATTAAGAGCAATGGACCAACAAATATTCATTGTCAACCTGGGTCAATCTAAAGTACCTCAGGCAGCCACGTGGTGTAGTTAAATCAAACTTGGCAATTGTGCTGAAAATACATCAAACCAAAGTTGGTTCAGAAATTTCTTGAACAAATTCTGTCATTAACTGCAGAAAAACCTAGCCAATCATCTTACACTGTTTAAGCCTGAACCCATTATTGATCAATTTGCTTTGTGGACACATTCTTGAAACAAACATTCTACTTTGAAACTATAGAGTAAATGACATAAAATTGTATGAATAAAACATTTGTTTGTTAAATAATTGAATACAGTCCTCAGAATCAGGAGCTAATCCCACCACTTTTCCACTCTTACAGGCACTTACTGCTGTAAAGGCTGTTGCCATGTGTGTTCTTGGAGTACAAAGCACAGTGCAGGGCTTACTGCTGGCAGTGCTAGCCAGAGCAAATTATCCACTTTGTGCAGTAGCCCCCTTCTGAGGAGCAGCAGTGGTGCCTGCAGTTGATGAGGGCTGGGAGCTCTGAAGCTGGAAGCAGAAAAGGACATATGTGCCAGGCCTTGTTCATGGCTTGTGATTCACTGTCTCCAGAGCCCAGGAAGTGTCTCCCTGTCAGACAGGTACTATACACAGGTTTTCTGTGGAGCACTTGAAGACTGAAGTGTTTTCAGTCTCCAGACAGAAAGAAGAAGGCATGCAGGGCCACCAAGCTGTATTGTCACACTGTGTCCTGCGAAAGTCCAGGAGTGGTGGGGAGGTTCAGGCAGGTACTCCAGCACTGATCGCTGTCAAAGCAGCTGCATTTCTTGCACAAGTGACAGTCAGGATCAATAATGTGGAAAACTGCAGGAAGGTGTGTCTGCTGTAACAGCTGCAAATCTGCAGGAATGAGGCCCAGGTGATGTGGGGTGCCAGCTGTGCTGGGATTAGCTGGGGTGTCAGGCAGTGGTGGCAGCTGTGAGAGTGCTGGGTGGCATGAAGAGGTAATGGGGGAGCACCAGACAGGCACCAAGGACAGGAGAGGGACAGGGACAGGGACAGGGACAGGTAGGGTCCAGTCCAGCTCAGCTTGGTGTGTAAGGGCATAGGAGGCTGTGTGTGAGATCTGGGGCAGGCATGTGCTATGGGAGCTCCTGCAACAGCAGTTGCTTGAAAACTGATGAACTGCATCTTGCTTCACCCCTGCCAAGACCTAAAGAGCTAAAAATTTATTGGATTTCGCAGCCTCTTCCCATGATGCATCCCACTGGCCTGGGGGGGAGCTGCCTACACTGACCCTGCAGCTGTGATGCAAGCAGCGAGTCCTCTGTATCAGCTGGAGAAACTGATTTTCACAGCTCATCCTTTATCTGTAGAATCGCTTGAGCTCTTCCTCAGAAATGGCTGAGTTTCTGTGATTCCTTTGTCTGGTATACTCAGTTAATTAAAATCTCTGGGTGCAAAACTTTTTTGAATGAAGTGTCCTAAATAAGTATGTTATTATCATTGCCAAAATGATTTTGAAACCCTGCTTATCTCCATAATTTTTTTCCTAGCTTGGTTCCTTTGGAAAAAGGCATAAAAATAATGAATAATGTGGTGATACCATCTTTTCTATTGCTTTAGTTTTCTAGATGTGTCAGTATTATCTGTTTCAGCAGTCATCATTGCACAGAGTAGACATAAACTCTCATTAGGAGACTGCATTACAGCTTAAATTACACTTAGCCATCACCTTGAATTTGTTTGTATGTCCTTCAAGCAAATTCTAAGCCAAAAAATCATTAGTAATACTTTAGTACTCCTGGTGTACACCACCTTTATAAACAACTCAAGTGTTAATAATTTAAATTTATACTAAGAAATAGTGTCCTGTGTTCTCATAAATGAAACAAATTCTATCATTTCACCGTTTTCTGCTAAAGCTGGAAAAACACACAGTTTATGACTTGGAGGCAGCAAGTAAAGAAACAATATGCATCACTCATTGACTCTTTCCTTCTGAGACTAGTATCAGCTGGAAGCTGCATATAAATATTCTATGTGAATCAATACAAAAATGTCAATAGGTGCATAAAGAAGGCGGCTTTTAAAGAGCCATTTATGAAAGACTTCTTAGAGAAGCTGTTACCACTGGAAGAGAGAGGCCTCCTGTGTATTTGGTTTTGGTATGAGTGTCTGCAAGTCATAGACTAGTTGATGTGTACACTAGTCCTAATTAGCAGGATTGCTCATGAGCTGGAAGCATTCTCAGCAGCTAACATCAGCAGAGCTGCACCTTGCTGTGGAACTGAAGAAATGTGTGGCTGTCACTGCTGTACTCTGGTCTTGGATTACAAAGGTGTTGCAGTCTATTAGTAAAACCCACTGCAGGTTAGAAGAGCAGGTATTTTGATTCTTACAGCAATAGGGATAAAATCTACACAGAGCTTCAGGTGCGGTAACAATTTATTTGAAATAGACTGAGCAAATCTATTATTTTTTAGCAATAACAAAAAAGCTATAGATATTTTTTGAAAATCTAGATGCAGATTTGAGCAGCAGAGAAGGTATCTGGTAAATGGTAAAACAAAGAGCACTGGAGACAAACATTCTTCTCATCTTCTTGCTACTTTCTTCTCACATTAGCTTCATCCATTAGGCCCAGAGGGGGTGCTGTGCATGGGGCACCCCACCAGCTTTGCCTTCCTGCAGTGCGTTGCAGCAGACAGATTTTTGTTTTTCTTTTTAGTTACATTTCTCAGCTTTTCTTTGAGTTTCTGAGTCCTGTGGTTTATCTTTTTTTGCTCACCAGAGGGAGATAACAAGAATAAACCTCTTTGTTCCAACAGTGATAAAAGCACAAGAGGGAAAGGCGGTATCCTTCATCTTCCTTTAAATCAGCAAAAGGTGGTCTGAGAGAATTCCATATGTGTGAGGCTGTGGATTAAGGAGATGTATTGAGCCAACATGAAGCCAGGGTAGTTTGCTTCATCCTCCTGGCAATCCAGCAGTGAAAGATTGGCAGGAGAAAAATAGTCTGCAACAATTCCTATACATGTCTATCCAAAACATCTGTCTCCCAGGGGGAAAAAAAGCTGTAACAAATTGTTCAAGAACATGGGTAGCCAAAAGATCCTGACCCTGCAAGCTGCATATTAGAATCTCCTGTAAGCTTTGGGACCAATTTGTAGGCAACAGCTCTCCCAGCATTCTAGCACTTCATTTTGCAGGATAAGATTACACTGGGCAATTTAGTGATGGCAGTCTTAGCAGGACATGGTGGTTTGCTTTTTCCCACCATGGAGAATTCAAATAATCTCAGTAGTACTCTCAGCCCCATAAGAGCCTCAGGACTGTTCTAGGGCATTGAGACAGTGCAGATCAAGAATTAAAAGGTGATCATTTCTGGTCTAGACAGCAGTAGGAGCATAAAAATCTAAACTTTTGCTAAATATAGCTTTTTCAGAAAGAGACGTTTAACATACAGAAATTAAAATTAGCATAGAGACCCTGGTGGCCCAGGTCATTAAACTGAAGTTCCTTCTCCTGCTTATTACTTCAGCATTGTCACCAGCAGCACTAACAATTTTATGAACCTAAGCTGTTTTTCCCCACACTTTTGGATGGTCTAAAGTCCTCAGAAAAAAAATTCCTTAATTACAGAACAAAATAAATGCAACCCTCTGGATTTACTTGTTTTATTTTAGTATTCCTTCTTGGCTTTTTGGTGGACTTTTTTGGTTAAGCCAGAAAGAAAGAAAGCATAATTCTATTGTCTTTATCTAAACTACCAGGCATCAGATTCAAACCTAGGGTGTTTTTCAGTGTGAGAGTGGAGGAATTGACCTCACTGGTAGCCCTGCTCCAGATAGCAGAGCTGGGATGCTTTAGCAGTGCATTCAGCCAAATGCTAGGCATTATCAGTTAATAAGGATCTTGCTACAAAGCCTGATTTCTGTATGCTGAAAAAGTAATGCATGTTGCTTACTAAGAAGATATGCACACTTTTTTCAAAACCACTGTAAAAAGCATAAAGAACCAAAATTATTTTTTCTTAAATGTAGCATATCTTATTTTTCTTACGTTCTTACTTTGTGGTGGGTTTGTACAGATAATGCTGTACATGGTACAATATATGTTGGCAGTATTATTGAAAAGCCAAGCACAAGGGGAGAAAAAATATGAAGTTTATCTCATTATCTTTAGGATAAAATTGCAAATGGGTGCGTTTTCATAAAGCTTCCCAGTTCTCACCATCTAGTTCTAATTAAAGTTTTGTGTAAATTCATACATCTTGTCATAAGCACAGAGAAAGCATGGGGAAATTAAAAATTCATCAGTCTTTTAATACAATCATACATTCTTTTAATTTTGCCTGTTTTACTATCTTTGCTTTAAACTTTTGCAGGGGAAGCTAATGCTGTCCTGTCAAGAGAGCTCTTTTATATGTGAATGTTTTAGCCATAGCAGCAGTACCTGCGTGTGGAACACAAAATTCACATGTGAACTGAGCTAAAACACACAGAGACATCCACCCTCTTCCCAAGAACCTTGCAATGCAATTTAAAATGAGTTGCAAGCAAAAGGAATAATGGTAGGGAAGAATGTGGGGAGAGGACGGGATACCTCAGATAGCACCAAAACACAGAAGCCATTATAGATTTAGCTGTCCTTCTTTTAATTTCCTGTGTATGTAGTGAGCATTTGGCGGGGTGGGTATTTCTGGCTGCCTCAAAAATCAGAGAAAAGCCTGCTCTGCTGGGAGGTGAATAGAGAGACTTGTTCAGTGTGACATTTCTCCCTTCTCAAGGCCACATCATATTTTCAGAGTGCCCCCATAAAAACTTGTCTTCCTGAGAGCCAGGTTGCCCTTCCAACTCAGGGCAGTGCCAGGCTGTTATTGTTGCTTCATTATTTGAGGTCTCTCGCTCCTGTTGATCAGGGTTGCCCCCGAATCAGGGAGCTGATGCACTTTGCTTTCACAGCAAAACCTTGTGAGAGGCAAGGTGATATTCTTATTAAAGAACATGGTGATGTTCTCATAACTGTGAATCCCTCAGGAACATCCTGACGTTCAAGAAACTCTGTTGTTTGAGCTGTTTTCTTCCGAGAGGCCACTGGAGAACCTGGAGGAGAGGTCTGACATACAGGGCACACACTGACATGTCAGGCAGAATCACGGGGTATGTCACTGATGAATCATTCTCTATTAACTCACCTACAGCTCTACAGAGAATACAGCTTGCAAAAAAATCGTAAAATGTTACCTTAGGTACTGCATAGCAAATTCAATTAATAACTAGTAATCCAGTAAAACAACCAATTTCTAAAGTTCAATAGAGTCTTGTGATATGAAGTTGTTTCAGATGGTTGTGGGGACTACATATTTTAGGGACTATAGGTTTTATATCCATATGTATGTGTTTGATTTCTTACTACCTTGGATTTTGTATTATCATATGCATATGGAAAAAAATGCTGCAAAGCTCCATCAAGTCTGACAGATAGCAACATAGTTTGGACATTTGCAGGTGACCAGATGGGTGGAGAATCACATCTTCTATGAAGCCCGGGGTGAAAGACCAGCCTCCAATGTCTAACTTGAACAGTGAGAGATGAGAATGTTTTTAGCAATTAATTAAGTAAAAGGGCATAGTACTTGTTATAGTGGTTTCTGAATATGGGGTTTTAGCAGCCTTATTAGCAAGTCTCAACATATCATGGAAAAAAACTGAATTGTGACTTGGCAGTCACAACATTAGTCTGCTACACATTTAAACAGACTGTGGAAAGAGAATTTTTTAACAGCTGAAGTCCAGGCACCTGGCAAACAGAATGTTTTGCAAGGAGATTGGTTTATTTCACTTGACAGTTTTATTAAATTTTAATCACCTTTTCAATGAGTACGTTGTTTAGTACCCGCTGTTCCTATGGCCTGAATCAGGGACTTTTAAAAAGATGAATACTTATTTTTTTGATTCTCAAGCACAGTGCAGTTCTGCTGTCTTTCATTATTAACTGTAAACCAGAGATAGAAATTGTGTAGATAAAAGAAGGCAATAAAACAAAATTAAAGTGCTGTCAACACTAGATTTGTCAGAAATTTAATGAGCTTTGCCATAATGGGTGTTGATTATAGGTACTATTTCACAATGTCATTCATCACTCAACAAAATAATATACTTTTAGGAGACAGCTGTAACTGTTCTGCAGTGATGGAAGCACTTATAGATGAGATTGATGTGTGCTGTGAGCAGGTGCCATTGCTACCATGCTTCAATTAAAAGCTGTGTGGATTATATGATGTTGAAGTTGTCTCTTACCCAGTATTTGCTTCACAGAAAGCCTAAATAAGAGTAACTGAACACCCAGCTCAGCTGGAACTATCTGCTGCTAGCCATTTCTGTGGTTTTATGTTGATCTGATGTTTGCCCCATTTCCCTCTGATCTCTACATCTTCTCCATGCTGCAGCAATGCCTGTGGCATGTGAAGGTGAAGCTTACTATGAGTCAGGAGCCAAAGGTGTGTGATAAGGCTACTGCCCTGCCTGGAGACTGTGGATCCCCCAGCCCTGTGAACATCCCCCCATTAGCAGCTGGGCCTCATGGGGACAGCCTTTATGGCAAGCACTATACACTGTTAAAAATTCTGGCATTTTAATTGCTCTATCATTGCCCCTGATACCTAGGAACCTTGCTTCTAGTTATTTTCTAGGTGAGAGAAAAACCTAAAGAGTTCACTGATGGATTTACAGGCAGATTTTCCAGCTAGGTCACATCTTTTATTTGCCTTCAATGCTTTTTTTTTTTTCACAACTATAAATCTAATTGTTTCCACTGATTACTTTCCACTTGTGTGGATGAGAAAATTAGGTCAGCCACATCTGCTGGGTGTCATCCTCTACTCATTTGCATTGGTGTAACTAGGTAGTTGCTACACTGTAAGAACAAGAGAGGGACAAGTAGCTCTCAGCACAATGACTCACACCTGGTGGGTGTGCACACTAGTCTCAGAAGTGTCTTTCATGGTGGGGAATCTGCTTGGAAACTGATCTTTTGTTGTTCACAAAGAGACTTCAGCAGGGACACTGGTGCTCAGACAACCAAAAGCAGGAAACCATTTCAATTCCAGATTCACCTTTATATTACTTGTTACTTCGGCTGCCGTCACACAAAAAGTATTGGCTGGATTTCTTGGTAGCAGAGTTTTAGAAGACTACATCAAAGCTAATCAAAAAGGCAGTTTTAGAGGAATGCTATGATATGTCACTCCAGTCCATAAATCCTTGCTGATCCTGGTAATCTTACTCACACAACCACCTCATTACTAGAGCCCTCTTTATCTGAAGGAGTACCAAAGAATCCAAAATCTGGTTGCATATTACCTGGAGCTGGCTCTAAGGTTCAACACAATAACTTTTCTGAAGCTAAGAAAGAAATCGTTCTTAAGCACTAAGATTACAACTGGTACCCCAGCAGTATTCTATGTTCTTCAAATATGTAGCCACTGCTTTATTTTAACTACCTTTTGTCACTGATCCATCTGATATCAAGACATCAAGAATGTAAGAATGAGCCTATGAGCCTACATGAGGCTATGGCAGATGTTCTGGATAATCTAATATGTACAGAGGAGAAAAAAGCAAAGCCATATTTAGCTGACCATTATCAATGTCTCTCATATAGGACTGGACTCAACATTGACATTGAGTAACTCAACACTGAGTGGCCCAGGGTAAGCCAGGCAAGCTCTAAATCTGGGACATTTTCTGGTATCCTCCTAAATATCAGCCAAAGCAAGGCAATAAAGTTTTGCCTTTTGGAGGCATGCCCAATCACTTTGGATTGAGATTTGTGAAAGTGATTTTCTTTCTTTTTTTGGACACTCTGAAAGATGCTGACAATGTTGTGAAAAAGGTCCACTATCTCTTTAATGAAGTCCTGACTCGATAAATAACTCAATAAATCAATAATAAATAAATACATAAATAAAATTAACACCTGGGAAACATCATTTTTTCTCCAGGTATGTTTAGATGAAGACCCAAATCTCCTGAGATTCATTACAAAATCTAAAGTGATGCAGCCCAGTTCAACACCTGGTAGCCCGAAAGTTGACTTGGATCAATACCTGAGGTGTTTTTAGACCATCATTTCCCTTTGGATATTCATAGTGTTTAGACATGTTCAGTTTGGTGTTTCTCTTATTTCACAGGGATGAGATCCAAGCTCAGTGTCCAACACTGCCCACCCTCCTTCCAGTACCTGCTGCAGTACCCGAGCTCCTCAGGACTGAGGGAGAAGCAGGTTCCTTGGTAACTCCCTGTTCTCAGACCACAGTTGTTCAGGGCGTCATGTCATCGGTTTCAGCCTGTTTTCATTCACTGGGTAAGTGACCCCCTTGATTACGGCAGCTGCAGTTTTCCCTGGGGTTACATTTGGCAACAACCTGCTCACCCTTCTTTAACTGCACTGTTAATTAGGAGGCCTGTGCTTCCCTTCTTGTCAAAAGCAACTAAGCTCCTTGCCACTGGAATTCTTTTTTCTCCCTTCTCCTAGGGTGAGAGAACAGTGATTGTTTGTTTGGTTATGCTTCAAGTCTTTTGTATGCTTTTAATAAAATCTGTAATTAATACTTTGAAAGGGTGTTTTGTCCCTTCTGTCTGAGCACATCTTGAGCACAACTTTTCTATGGCAATAAATGAAAATAAAGAATAGTTAATTGCACTCCCAGCATGATTCTGACATTACTTGGAGTTCTGCAATAGGCTTGGGTGGCTACATGTGAATGTCTAAAAGAAGTCAGTGGGATATTTGTAACAAGCGACATGACTCCATTAACAAGTTGGAAAGAGAAGTTTGGCAAAATACTGACTAATCTTTCACAGTGTAAAAATCCAGAGACACTGGACTTTCTGGGTGCACAGAGCAAGCTATTAGTGCCCTTTTCCTATTTTACAAGAAAGCAGGAATCGTCTTTGACCTGTTAAAGAGCATGAAAAGCTTGCATGGACTCCAGCTGAAGTCAAAGACAAAACTAGACGTGTCAATATAAGCAGAAATAGTGTTCCCACATGGGAAAATAATAACAGTATATTTTCTAAATACTGAATACATATTACTTATTACCATCAGATATCACAGTCTGAGAGTTTAGTTTTAGACTTTGAAAAATTTAGACATTCATATGCTTCCAGATAGAAAATAACCACAAGAGATTGTATTCATCTTACATAAGCTGTTGAGAAACTCTTTCTATAGCCAAAGGAGGGAGAAAGGCACCTCCTGAGGGTGACTCAGGTTTTCAGTCTTTAGGCTCCAACTTTAAAATTTGATGTTCCCTTTACTTGTAAGAGAACATAAATTTCTCTTGTCATTAAGAGACAATAGTTTTTCAAGTAAAACATACTATACTTTCATACCTTTCATGGACTACAAGAACATTTTCTCTGATTTATATGCCACTGATCACTATCATGACTAGAAATCTGAAATATAATGAGGATGCAGCAATTTCTGTAGTCACACAATGGGCACTTGAAAGAAACTTCGTATTTTTCTGAAGTGTTGGTCCTTGCCTGAGGTATGCTGTTCAACTAGATGAACCACTGATCTGGTAGGAAGACTGTCATGTACTTATTAATATCTTCTTATTCTTACCTATTTTCCTATTCTCATAAGAGCTTTATATTACATTTTAAAACCTTGACCTGACTGTCTGAAGAAAAGTTGCATTTATGCAGACACTGAATGAAAAATACATTTATTGGCTCTCAAGAATCGTACCATTCTCTACTATGAAGTGCCCTGCTCAATGCTTCCAAACCCTTTTAGCACTTTGTAACATTTTTATATAGTTTGATTTGAAGGCATCCAGCTTGTTCTGAGAATCACTTTAGTTCCCAAAAAACCAAATAGATAAGTTTGTTACAATGCCTTAGGACAGCAATCACAGGTGTATTTAAAAGTGTGAGCCTGGGAGAGGGTTGTTCTCATGTGCCATATCCATGCAGCCTTCAGGATTGACTGTGGAGATACAAGAAATGGCAGCTCTATCAAAGTGTGTGTTAGATAAAGTGACAAGGAGGTGGATTGAAAACTGGCTGAAATGGCAGGCTGAAAGGACTGTAGCCACTGTCACAAAGTCCAGATGGAGGCAAATCATTACCAGAGGTCAGTACTGAGGCCAACCCTGTTTTAATATCCTCATTAATAACCTGGATGATGGGAAGAGTGCACCCTTAGCGAGTTTGCAAAATACAAAATAGGGAGGAGTGACTGATACAGAGAATTGGTGTGCTGCCCTTCAGAAGGATCTCAGCAGGATCAAGAAATGGCCTGACAAAAGCCTCATAAAGTTCAGTACAGGGAAATGCCAAATCCTGCATGTGGAGGAGAACAAGCATATGCTGGGATCTGACTAACTGGGGAGCAGCTTGAGAGGGAACAATCTTGGGGTCCTGAAAGACAGGAAGGTTACCCCAAAGCAGCCATGTGCTCTTGCTGCCAGGGTGGCCAGTGGCTGCCTGGGCTGCATTAGATAGAACATTGCAGCAGGTTGAGGAAGGTGATATGTCCTCTTCACTCAGCATTGGTGATGCCACCCTTGGACCAGTTCTGGGATCCTCAGTACGAGGTCCAGATTTCTGGAGTGAGGCCAACACAGGGCTACAAAGATGATTAAGGGACTGGAGCATCTCACAGATGAGGAAAGGCTGAGAGAAGCGTTACTGTTCAGCCTTGAAAAGAGAAACCTTGGGGGAATCTCACCTCTCAGTATAAAAATGTGATGGGAGAGAACAAAGAAGAGGGAGCCAGGCTCTTCTTCAAAGAAGAGGCAGCAGGCATAAACTGAAACACAGGAAATTCCACCTGATCACAAGAAAGGTGGAAAGGTGGTTTTTTGGTTGTTTTTTTTGGGTTTTTTTTTTGTTTTGTTTTGTTTTTTTTTTTTTACTGTGAGAGTGGTCAAACATTGCAACACATTGCTGAGAATCTGCAGAGATGATCTGCAGAGATGATTCAAACCCAGCTGGGCAGAAGGCAGGCAACCTACTGTATCTGACCATGCTTGAGCGAGGGGGAAGAACTAGACAAGCTCAAGATCTCCCTCCCAACGTAAATGATTTTGTAATGTTGTGATTCATGACCCTTGAAAGTCCCGGCACTGCTAATAGCTTATTGTGACCACAGTTCCCTGCAAATGAAAACTGAGTGGCTGCTTGCTCTGTCTTTATATAATATAAAGTTTCCAGAAGCTTAGTTGAAACACATTTGTAGGGTCTATTTTCCCTCTCAAAATCATGTTATTTCCATGAAAATTCATATACACAGTTCTTCATGTATTTAATTTTGGAATATTTTAATTTCAGAAAACTTTGAAACTCCTTCCTATTTCACTTCATGCATTTTTATTTATTATTTTAAGTGTTTCATAACAGATAGCAGTAGTAATGCTGCAAAATGGATTGAACACCTAATTTTTAGAATCAGTAAAGGAGTTAATACATTTTACTGATTGAAATAGCTTTTTAAATATTGCATCTCAGGCTGATTAAGTTCAGTGCACAGAGAATCTAGAAAAGGTATTCTGAACAACCAGAAAGGAGTAACTCATCTTCATGATAAAAGGAATACTGACATTGAATGAAACACTACTTACAGGAAAAGAGAAAAACAGTGACATTTATGTCTTTTTTTGGGGTATCTATCTCCAAAGGCTTCCTTATTCACCCTAAAATAGTGGGATTCCATGTCTCCTTCACCCTGGTGCTGAGATCATTGCAAGAATCAGGTATAAAGCTCTCTGCAGTACACCAAATACATGCTGGAAGAGGGCCACCATGCATTGCTGTCAGAAAATAAGATCTGAAACCCTGAAAAGTTGGTAAACGAAATAAAAGCTCTTTACTTTCTTGGCAGTAAGCACGTATAAAAAATACTAAAAAGCAATCTGAATACTAGACACTAAAAGGAAACCTAAATTCAGGAAACGAAAGAGAGCTCTGTAAGTACTGTCTCTGATAGTATATTCTTTTTTAAGAAAGGCATTTATTTCTCACTATCTTATCAGTACCCCAGTGGTAGTCTGTGAGCTAGAGATAAAATGATGACTTTTTTTTCTCTTTTTTCTGGCTAACAAATGAATTCTTACAGGATTCTAAAATGGCTACAATTTGCTCTACCTCTCAGATGTCTATCTCTTTTTCAGGAGGGTTTTAGAGGTAAAGTTTTCCCAGGCTTTAGAGACAACCAGTAGATGCCTTGAGAACAGGACATGGGTCGACTTCTAGGGTGGAAAATAGGGAAGGATGAAAACAGGGAGAAGGCAGCAGCTGGAGGACAGAACAGACACCAATCCCTTGACTATCCAGAGTAAGAAGGAAGGAAAGAGTTTGTTACTATGTTTTCTGAGGAAAGAGCTGCTTCTAGCATAAGGAATTAGGTAAAGAAAAACATGCAGGTGAAAGCTTATGGGGCCATTCAGTCAGTGATGCTACAGCCCAAACACAGCTCTGCAGGAGCTAATTTTCAGAGAAGATTTGTTTTCATCTTAAAGGCCAAAGGTCTGTTAGATCATCTCACTGAGCTTCCTATTAGCGTACCAAAATCTTTTTTTCCACAATTACTCCAGAATACTGTCTGGTAGCAGGAATGTTTTTGGATAATGTACATCTTAACTAAAGGCATACTGAAAACCTTGAAAGACATCCTGCCTTCCCCCAGGGGCTTGCTGTAATGGGTCACGTTACTAACGTTTGCTCTATGTCTAATTGAAATCTGACTGTTTTCAGGTACCTGTCACTGAATCTTATTATCTCAGTGTCTGCTAGAATAAATGGGCTTTGCAGGCTTGGTATCTTCTTCTCAGGGGAATCCTAATGCAATCCTGTCATCTTTCTGTCTTCTGCTTAGTAAGATGTTAAGATATTTAAATCTCTTCCTCTAAGGCCCTTTTAAATTTTTTATACAAAAACCTCCACTTTTTTTCCCTAGTATTTATCCTGTTTGGCATCCCTTGCTACATTTTTAACCCTTTTTTAATATGCAGGTACTGTATATTATATTTTCCCTATTAAAATCATTGTGTTTTCTACATTATGGAGTTATTCTCCACTGGATTGAATTTGGAAATTTAAATTCTGTGATCCCAGAGCTTCTCAGTTTTCCAAGACGTAGACAAGATTAATTTTATCAACCAAAGAGCAAAGACTACCTGAATAGGATTTTTAAATTTTAAACACTGTAAAATAGATGTGCTGAATTTTCTAGTCCTACATTTTCCCCTACTAATTACCCATCTCCACTGTTTATATATAGATTTGCTCTATATTTAGTAATTGGATTATCCTATTGTTTGGATTTCTTTATTCACACTAGACTTTTAACATCTCTCCCTCCTACAAGGTCATTTTTTGCAGCTCTGCATTGCATTTTTGTGAGAGATATACACTTGCAATTACAGGAGTTCTACAAATCATCCCTGAATCACAGACATAAATAAACAAGGCTGATGAAAGACCTCTTACTGCTATCAGCTATAACATGAAACAGGTTACACAGACAGGCTGTGACCTGTGAGATCAGATTGGTATCAAGAGTTTTAATCTCTGTTTTTGCTGTGGTAGAGAAAAATGGCTATCATTTATCACTAGCAAAGCATGCAGGAAGCAATAAGAGCATGGGAGCTCAGCTACTTTAAATAGTAGCTGCTGCATATGTACATAAGCAGTGCTGGGCCATATGTCTACTACAAACAATACACTGCAATTATGAACACAGACACAGAATAGGTGACTTGAAACAGCAGAGTTCAGATAATTGCAATGGCAAAGTGTAATTGCAGTGAGCAAGCATCATTAACTAATCTACTTAGATAATCAAGAGCCAACTAAAATTTCTCCACTACACTGTGAAGAAACCACAAGGTATTCCAATTAAACCAAAGAAAAAAGGCAGGGGAACTTGTCAAGTAAAAAAGAGTTCGGCTACTTCTGTTTCCTCTTTCAACACTAGTATACAGGGCTAATAATCCTGGTATATAGTTTGTGACAAAGTGCACTGTTCTTTTTCTTTAGTTTGAAAACAGCAAGACTGCAGTGCTCCAGGTATGATCAGTACCGTACAGGCTGTTTGCTTCATGAGTCATGGAATCCACATAGATGCTCTGATGTCTCATCTTGGAGCTCATCCAACAGCTTTAAGGAGTCTAATCACTGACTTCTAGGGAAAGCAGGAGAAAGAGTGCCACGGACATGAATCCACCTTGCAATGGCTCTGTTATGCCGTCCTCTGTTTAATCTATCCTTTCACCCGTACATGGTGGCATGTAGTCATGCACTTAATATGTAAGGCATAGAGTTCAGAGGACAACCACACTTCCAGTTTAGTTAAAACACTGCCAGATTCCAGCAATGCCAAATCTTGCATGCAAAGCAGCAGTTACTAGTCATGATTTATTCTGATAAATAGTTGTAATTTTGATATTTCCTCCAAAACCAAAACATGTATTGTTTTTTTTTCTGAAATTTTGTTGTGCTGAGCTGAAGCCTTTATGAATAGCCTTTGCCTTCACAACACTATAGGTGTTGATCATTGCACCTATTTTTCCAAACAACAAATATAAAAACTATTTTCCAAGATTACTGTTGCTATTACTATAAATTTTGTCTTATTACTAAAAATTTTTGTTACAGATAGTTGATCTTCAACTAGTCATGCACAACTCATATGTTTTATATATACATACCACTACGTTTGAATTACTAACACAAACAAATAGAACTGATAGCAACAAATTAATTGTCCTTTTAATCTTAGAGTGGTTTGTATTGGAAGGGGATCTTGAAGATCATCTAGTTCCAATCCCCCTGCCATGAGAAGGGACACCTTCCACCAGACCAGGCTGCCCAATCCAACCTGGCTTTGAACAACTCAGGGGATAGAACATTCACAACTTCTTGGGGAAACTTGTGTCCATGTCTCACCACCCACACAGCAATGAATTTTTTTTGTAATATCTAATCTAAACCTACTCTCTTTCAGTTTGAACCCATTCCCCTTTCTCCTGTCACTACATGCTCTCGTAAATAATGTCTCCCCATCTTTCCTGTAAGTTCCCTTCCCAATTAGATCACGCCTTCTCTTTTACAGGCCAAACAATTCCAATTCTCTCAGCCTTTCTTCATAGGAGAGGTGTTCCATCCCTCTGATCAACTCGGTGGCCTCTTCTGACTTGCTCCAACAGATCCATGTCCTTCCTGTGCTGGGGACCCCAGAGCTGGCTGCAGCACTGCAGGTGGGGTCTCACCAGAGCAGAGAAGAGGAGCAGAGTTCCTCCCTCACCCTAGTGGCCGCCCTGATTTGGATGCAGCCCAGCATACGGTTGGCACTCGGTCCAGATGCTGCACTCTGAGAACTTGTTTGTGCTTTGTAACCCGAGAAACAGTCCCCAAGAGTCAGCTTCCACAGGATCACCAAGTCAGAACACGAGTTTCTTTTGAAACTTTTCAACTGTCAGCTTCTAAGTAGAAATAAGCAGTACCTGTCAATAACAGCTGAGTAACAGATGGCATAAGTATAGGGACCATAAATTAGGGCCTGACTGAGAAAAGACCTATTATACAGCAATGGCATTTCAGCATTCACTTCAGCAATACCTGGCAGAAGAACCTGGCAGTGGAGCTAGATGGTTATTAAAGAGAGTGATTTGAAGAATTCAGAAATAGCGGTTTCTGAATTATGCAGTACCGTTTCAAGGTTCTGTCAAAGTTATGGGAGTTTTCCTGTGTAGCTCTGAAATGAAAAACAGAGTTGAGATATTAATGTGCTGTGCAGGACATTAATTTAAAACATGCACAGTGCTAAAGCTTGCTATCAGCTGCTTTACTATACAGAGAAGCTTGTTAGGGAATAAAATATGGTTAGCAGAAATGTTTCATTTTAAGTTTCATGTTTTCTCTTCAAATGAAACACAAAAGGGTATAGTTTATGTTCTATTATTGTTTTGATACTGAAAAAGCTCATTTTCTTCTACTTCTGGTTGAAATGGGAGTAACTGCAGTGGTACTGGGCATCCTACATAGTCACAAAGCGGTGGAGAAGCAACCCCAAAGCCGTAACTCTTTGGAACTTTATTTGTCACCTTTTACACCACTTGATACAGAAACATCTTTGGGGTCAACTTTAGGGTATTCTAATGCTAACCTGTAGTACAAAGCACCAAGGCTACCTCAGTGTACCTTATGATCCAGTAAGAAAAGCACTCAGACTTCATAAGCTATTGCTAAAAACACCATTTTCTGGAGCTAGCACAAGAAACAGAGAGAATATATGTAATTTTACAGATGGCAGGAGCCCTGAGCCATGCAGCATCTCACAGACCTCTACTCAGGGCATATGGTACAGATCTCATCCTATAGAAAGTTTCCTTGACATTTTGGTTTTGAGACCTCTTATAGAATTTTCCTAGACAAAAAATAATGTATTCATCAAATCTGTTGTCAAATGACAGTATGTTCACATGAGAACTTGCTGCTCTTCTTTAAGATAATGCCAAGGCCACGCAGGTGGTGTAACTGGAAACACATAGTGGGAGCTGCCTGTGGGCTCCTCTGTTACCATCACCCTGCTGAATTTATCCTGAAGGACAAACTGTATGTGCAGCACAGAGCAGCACAGCCTGCTTGGGTTGACATTCCTCGTGGATCCTTAACTCTGTGATGCACAATAGTCTTCTGCTTAGGATTGCTACAACCCCAAAGGGGAAAATCTTGCAGCTGTTCAAGGCTTTAGGCTTTGCTTCCCTGGGCATCAGCTGGGACAGCTCTGTGTCACACTGGTAGGTTCCACTGCTCCCTGAAGTGAGCTCTGCCTATTATCACACATGAGACAGAGTGGCAAAGGATTGTTTCTGGAAGATCCAGTATTATCTAGCATGAGGGCAATGTGATTTGCAGGCAGGCTGTGCTCCAAGCTTAGGCAACCTACTGGGATAATCAAGATGCAGTGTGCATCAGGTTTCTCACAGCATCAACCACACCACGTACAACACAGCTGCAAGCACAGAAGACAGAAGCAAGAGTCCAGATGTAGAGGGAACAAGATGCTTATGGCTCTGTCTGGGACATAGTTCAAATGCCCAGTACAGACAGTGCAAGGTGATCTATCACTCTGTATGTGGAGAGTTGGCGGCTCAAGACAATGTCTTGGTCTTGTCTGTATGCCTTGGCCAACAACTCCTGAGCCCTGCACCTATCTCTTACTTCTTGACCATTTTAATGATTTTGGTGGTTCAGAAAAACACCAAAACTCAAGATACAGTCTATGTATTCTTAAGTAATGTGAAATTAATTTACTGGTTGGACAATTAGAACACACTGCAGCCAGGAATCATCTAATCATCTATGATCTAAGGAATCATAGCCATGTGAAAGAAGTCGTGTTCTTTACTTCTTTGGCACTTTAAGACCATTCAACAAAGTCCTGATGGGACCTTGCAGGTCACTGCCCTTAATATCAAGGAGACTTCATAATTCTTTTTAGAAACTTTCTGACTCTAAGTCTGCTCCCACAGCATATTTTCCAGGGTGTTATGCAGCTGTGCATCAAATTTGCTGTTCAGGGGGATTTCCATTGTTGCTCTGCCATAAAGCTGACCTCAGAAGAGTCTATGCCACACATGAACCTGCTGCATTGTTGCTCAATGCATTGGTATGGAAAGACTTGTCAAATATTAAATGTGACCTGGCCAAAGTCATTGTAACTGTGTCTAACCTGCCTGAATGGGTTTTCCTACATGAGTGCCATGTTGTAATTCAATGTGAGACTTAGAGGAACAAGGCTGAGAAGTTGCAACAGTCTTCCATGAACTGCTTCTCATCTTATACTTGCACTTTATTCTAAGACTATGACTGTTTTGTTGTCAATGAAGATGCTACTCCCAGGCTGCAGGCCAATAACTATTTAGGCCAAGCTGAAAGCCCAGGGATTAAAGCATGCTAGGGACCCAAAAATACTTCAAAGGGTGAAGAGAGAAGGAGTCAGCTGACAGTGGTTTAGTTTGTGGGCAGAGGGATCAATGCCCCAGATTGTGAACTGAAGCCGGTGCAGAGTTTGCTCTGTAAAAACTGGGAATTAACAGTGATTTTCAGAGAATAAGCAGGAACCAGTGCCTGTTCCCACAGCATGGAATAAGACCCTTTAGCTGAAAAAAGCACTAAAGCTGGACAACATTTGAAGCAAAGACTGCAAAAAGGAGAAATACCTAAGGAACTAGGAAAGACAGACAAGACAAGAGACAAAATGCTTTAACACTGTCTTTTCCAGAAGCACAGAGGAAGGAAGCATCCCTGCCAAGTCAGGAATTGCTTTGACTTCTCTGTCTTCCTAGAAATCATCTAAGACAGTGATTACTGCAAGAACCCCTAGGAGTCCACTCAGGAAGGCTTCAGCTGCTTCTCAAACACAAAGGGAAGCTGAGAAGCAAATGACTAATGGCCCAGAGCTTTATTTGATTTGCTGCTGCAATTAAGTAGTGGCTGGCAAAGCTCACTGGCCTCCCTCAGGTACTGATCCATACTGGGCTGTTTCAAAGAGTTCCTGAGAAACTGGAGCTTAGATAACCTCATTAAAAGCATTTGAGAGGCGTTTCAGCCACATTAATGCATGATATGACTAGTGAGGATAGCCATATGCTGCTCATATATAAAAATATGACTAAGTCATCTCTTGGCTAGCTGAGGTTCCTAAATTATGTCTAAATGGAATAAAGATATGATGGGTACTTGGATATAAAGAATGCTTACAAACTGAAGATGAATTTGGTAATCCCATCAAAACAAAAAGGTAAGGAGTGTTTAAAGCTCAGCTTAGGCTAATATTTGATTTCAAAGGCTGGCAGCTACACTAATTTCTTTTCAGAAATTAAAACTTGGCATGAAAATGTTTAAATAACTGCTCCCAAGTGAAGCGTTCCTTGTGCAAACCTGGGGGTGAGAAATTAAAGAAAGAGAAGAACATGGATATACGACATGATCTTCTGTTCCCCTGACTTGCCTTTGCCCACACCTGTAGCTGTGACAGATCCACTACAGTAACTACCTGCTTACAACCCTGTTGCTGCAAGGACATGGAGCCCCTCCCATCCAAAAGGAGAAATAGTGTGTCATGAACAATGGATCAGGTAGCATTTTTCACCTTCAGATATACCACTTGTTCCTTATGATAAAGTTCTTTTTGGGGGTTGGTTAAAAATGAGTTGGTTAAAAAATAAATGTAAAAAGAGTGTGAAGAAAAAATACAGCCCTTTAATGCAGATTGGATCACAAGAACTGCAAAAACCAATTCTGGCATAAGACCCTGCTTGATATATCTGAATTTTGGATCACAGCTTCTACATTTCAATCCCTGGAGAGCATCTCAAGAAGTATCATCAATGCACAGACAGTTTTGACAAAATTCTCTTTAATTTGGTCTTACAAGCCTGCAACAGGGGAAATTCTGACATTTTCCATGCTGTCTCTTCTGGGGCATCACAATTCTGGCATCTAACCTAAATCTCATGCTGAGGTTTCAGCTGCTGTAGTTCTTATTCCTTCGTCTTCACTGCAGACTTTCAGAGGGCTCATGTGCCACACAGGCTATACTCCTGTTTGTTCCTGCTCGGACAGCTATGACTGATCCTGGTGAATCATGCTCAGGCTGAGGTTCACTGTAACCTCCTGACTCTTTGCATAGCTGCTCCCTACCTGGCTGTTCCCCATCCTGCATTTCTGCATTCACTGGCTCTGACCTTGCTTCAGGAGCATCCTGATTTTCCCGAACATTTCTCCAGTTTGCCAAGATCGTTTTAGAAATCTAATCGCGTTCCCCAGAATGGCCACAGCCTTCCCACAAACTGAGCACACGTGCTCAATTTGCCCGTATCATTATGCACATCACTGGTGACAAACTTTGCTGGTTTGACTGAATGAAGCGCTGTTTCCCGTGTGGGCAGCTGAGCGCTGCTTAGCCGTGCAACAGCACAGCCAGGTTGTCACCTAGCTGTCCCTCGGCTTGCACTTATCACGGGAGTCAAACCCCCGCTTACACGAACTAAAAGCTCCTTTTTCTCGCGCGTCCTTTACAAAGAGAGACCGGACTTTATCAATACAGTCCGAGCCCAGCTGTTTGCCCAGAGCCGCCGCTGCGGCTGGCACTCCCCACCCTTGCGCTCCGCGCGTTCGGAGCGCAGCCGGTGCGCGGCCGCGGCGGCTCCGGGCCCGGGCGCTGCGCGGGGCGGGCCGTGCCCGCGCGGGGCCGGGCGGCGCGGCCGGGCCCTGCCGGGGTCACCATGGCGACCCGCGGCCGGCGGGGCTGGCGGGGCGGCGCGCCGGGGGTTGAGCCGCCGGGCTGCCAACCGGCCGCGGCCAACAGCCGCCGCCTCCAGCGGCCGCGCCTACGCAGGGCCGGCGGACGGCCTGGGCGGCGCAGGGGGGCCGAGCCCTTCGGTGGGCCGGTGGCGAGCGGAGCCGGGCAGCGCGGTGGGCCCCCCGTCATCCTGCGGGGCGGGCGGGAGGAAGGGGTTGCCAGGGGCGCATTTGCGGTCGTTCGGAGGATTTTTTATTATTCTTTCCCCCCCGCGATTTCGTTTTATTTCTGTGGGTTTCTTCGCTCCTCCGAAAGGTACCGACGTCGGGGCGATGTATCGCACCGGAGAGAAGAGCCGTGCGGGGCGGCGGGAGTCCTGCCCCGCCGCCCTCCGCAGCAGCGGCGGCCGGGCCGTGCTAGGGGTGCTGACGGAGAACGGGCAGCAGCAGCAGCGGCTCGGCGGCCAGGTGAGCCCCGCTGCCCGCAGCACTGCCGCCCCCCTGCCCGCAGAGCCCGGCTGAGCTCCGCGGCCCTGGGCGGGCAGCCGCCGGCATGAGCGGTGCACGCACCTGCCTCGAGGCTGCCGGCAAAGACCTGGCGTGGCGGGGTGAGAAGGTGACTCGGGCTCCAGCTCTCAAGCGTGAGTTTCCCGAGAAACCCTGCTAGTAACCGCACGGTCCTAACCTGCGGGTGTTTCCCCGTGGAAGTAGTCTGCGTAAATAATTCATCCTGGGAGGAAGGGATACTACTCGGCCGCTTACCCGCCACGGTGTAGGGGGTGGTTTAAGGAAGAGCTGTCCACTGACCCAAAGCTCTCGTTGGTGTTTGGCTAGCCGCGCTCACTCCGGGGTGCCAGAGCCTTCAAGAAGTTCAAGTTAATGACGTGTCGTTTTTCTGCCTTTCTGTCCCTTGAGCCCTCCTGGAGTCTGCCGGTGGGGCGGGGATAATGTTATTGTCCTGACCTAAAATAGCAGCTGGTGTGTGTACACGAACTCTTCTTGGTTTTGGCTGTGTAAAGCCCCTTACTTAGCTCCTGGCTTACTGGCAGTAGATGGTGTGAAGGATTGTAGTCTGGTCAGACATAGTCCTAGGAATTGTAATGCTTAAGCTCAAAAATTCAAACTTAAGTTTTTAAGTGCTTGAAGTGCCTTCTTGCTAGTGCAGTCTTTCCTAAGTCTGTGGCAGTGCTTGGGCACTTGTTAACTTGCTGCGCTTGCAACTGCTCCTTGCCAGAATTGAATGTGTAGCAGACTACACTTCCCAGTCCCATTGGAACTCAGCAGCACCCATGTTCTCCTTGGTGGGAGGCACTGAATATGATGCTGCTCCCCTGGTTTCCTTCCTTACCAGTCCTATTTTCTTCTGTGAGGAGTCTGTCACAGCAAGGCAGCAACAAGTGGCACCAGCTTCAGAAGCATCAAATGTAGTTAGAAGTTCATGGCTTTTCGCATGAACTTCTGTTATTGGTGTCTGTTACACAAGGAAAGGGGTTTTCTCCTCCTGAGCCGCCCTCCCACAGCATTACTGTGTGCTCTGCTTCAGGGTGCTGCTGTTATCAAGCGCTTCTCTGGCTTTGAAAACGCCATCACTTCATCTAGAAAAGATGAAGTGCCCAACTGCATCATCAGTGCTGCATCAAAGCAAGGTTTTGCTATCTACATAGATGACTCAGAAGATAAAGAAAACTACAGCTGTCAAGTGTCTGAAGAGCTGGAATTAAGCCACTGTGAACTGGATACCAGTGCAATGACATCCAGTATTCACCGGCTGCTGGATCTGAGTTCAGGTAACTCCTGTTACTACTCAGATGGTGTCCATAGCACAACCACATGTAGGGTGGTTATGAGTTGTGAATTGTAAGATAGTGAGTAGTTTATGTGACAACAAATAACACTGCAAGCTAACTTGGATTGTGTCTACATGAGGGGCAATAATTCTGAGCTAAAATTAGCAAGAGAAAGTCAAGAGATTAATTATACAAATGTCTTGCTGCTTCCTATTACCTGTTAGGCTCTCCTATGGTAGTGGACACATCCTTCCAATCCCAGCCAGAGGATCACATGGAAGATGTTGTAACTCTGGCTGTGGGAGAGTATGCAGAAGACATTCATCAGTACCTCCGAGAGGCAGAAGTAAGTTGCTGTGAGAAGCTTATATCTGTAGTAGGCTGCAATATTGCAGAGATCCAGGGCTGCCACTGAACTACAAAGAAGAGAAAATAAATAGTAAAAGTAATTTCTAAAGGCAGCATATAGTCAGTGATAAGTTCTTTCAGAATTAATGCATCCCTGTTAATGCCTATGATGGGAGCATCTCTTGACTTGTTTGGTGTGAAGAATTCTTGCAAATGGCAGTAGAATGCTGAAAAAATGCTAAAGCACTGTGATGTGATCTCACTGATTGCTCTCTGGCTATAGCAGTAGGTTTTCCTACCTTCTTGTGTCAGAGCAGTGAAGTGCAGTCTCCTGATGGGAAGAAGGGGGAGGTTCTGATTGGTTCATTTTCAGGTCCTTCTAAATGGCTCAATTGATGGCAAAGGCTGTCCATAGTCCAGGAAGTGTTTTACTATTCTCCTGCTAACACCGAAGCTTCAATCTGTCTCTTCAGTAGAAATACTACTTTCTAGAGATGCCACTGGCTGGGAATAATTACCACTAGCACAATAATTGTAGTTAATACTTACAGTTATTAAGAGTGGGACAACCCCTGCTCTTTTTAATATAAGTATAAAGAATATTCATCAGCTCAGCCATCAATGGTTCTCCTCAGAGTGATCATCCTGATTCTTCAACTCTTTCCAAACAGCTAAGATTTAGGCCCAAGCCCTTCTACATGAAGAAGCAGCCAGATATCACAACAGGAATGCGTGCTATCCTTGTAGACTGGCTGGTAGAAGTAGGGGAAGAGTATAAACTTCGGACAGAGACTTTGTACTTGGCAGTGAACTTCCTGGACAGGTTTCTTTCCTGCATGTCTGTTCTCAGAGGGAAGTTACAGCTTGTAGGAACAGCGGCAATTCTTCTGGCTGCGTAAGTGTTTCATCTTCTGAAATCTTAGTGATCCAAAGCCTATTTTTGGGCTTAGTCTTGTAATGTAATTAAAGAAAGGAAGGTTACATTAGTAGGTAACTTTTCACGATGTCTCAAGATTAGCAACGTGGGCTCCTTTGGTGCTATTAAAATGAAACACTTAATGTTGAATGTGAAGAACTGTAGTGGGGAAAGCTTGTAACAATAAACGCAGTAGCAGAAGCAGTACAGTGTTAAACTGCTAGCCTGTAAGGCTGTAATGGACTCAGTTGCAATCTACAATTGGCCTTTAACTGCTCTAACTAGACAGAGTAAGCAACGTCGCGTAGGGGTGCATGGGTGTTTGTCTGGAGTGTGCTGTGTTACTGAGAGTTGCCCACTGAAAGCTTGCTGTTAAGAGTGAACAATGTGAGTGTGTGTCTGTCTAGACTGATGACTCTGAGTTCCTCTAAGTATATTTGCCCAAGTTTGAAACTAAATTGTTAGCTAGCCTGGAGGAACAAGTAAAATTACAGCTTTCCACAAGTTTTAGTCATGTCATGTTCTCATCCTGACATGGGTACAGCACAAAGATTTCTTTTACTGTAACTTCAAAGCTGACAAATGTGGCTTCTGCATCCCTTTTTCAGGAAGTATGAAGAAATCTACCCACCAGATGTGGATGAATTTGTCTATATAACAGATGATACCTACACAAAGAAGCAGCTGCTAAGAATGGAACACTTGCTTCTCAAAGTGCTGGGTTTTGACCTAACAGCCCCAACCATCAACCAGTTCCTCCTTCAGTATATTCAGAGGCGTGGAATCTGTATGAGGACAGAGAACTTTGCAAGGGTATGGACTATCTGCCTTCTGGGTCTGAGGGGGAAGAAGTGATCCTTAAAGGAGAACAACTTGCATTTCATGAAGCTGTCTCTGCAACAGGCCTGAAACTAACTGCATGTTTCATAGCGGTGGCTTGTGTGCTGAGACTTTTGGATAGATGCCTCATGGAAATCCTAGATTTGGTCTGTCTTGTCTGGTCAGGGATAATTCATTGACCAGGCAATTAGGTGGTAAAAATCTGGTGTTTTTTTCAACAGTGCCTGTGTAGCAAGCCTGTCCTGGATTAGGTGCTACTGTGTATTGCTCCGCAATGACACAGAATATACCTGCATAGCTGCATAGGAGTTGCCTGGAGTAGGCAACCATGCTTAGAAACAACAAAATTACAGTAAAACATCTGACCAGCTGCTTCTCTGCAAAGGGTATAGGATTGTACAGCCTCTACTCCAACAGAACCCATATTGTGCCTCTTAGAGCTGCCCATTTATCCCTGATGTCCAGGTGTTTATCTATATAAACAAGAGCCTTAGCAGATAGGAAGAGTGTGTCTGTCAGTTTTATATAACGTGACTTTTCTGAGTCTCTGCCTGTAAAATCAAGTCAGATCTGATGATAGAACCAGAACTTCAGATTAGATTAGAGTAGATGGGTTAGGCTTTGGCAAAAATGTGGTCTTTCTGTCCCCCCTGAAACATGATAAAGGATCTTCTTTAGGATCAACAGGACTGCAATGCTAATTCTTCTCACTAAATACATAGTTTATGCTTTTGTGCATCATACTGAGACCATTAACAAACTTTAAAACTTGCAGTATTGGACTGATTGTACCAACTAGGTTGATTCTTTTTTAAAAACTTGGGTTTTCTTGTTCAGTATCTTGCAGAGCTGAGTCTCCTTCAAGTTGATCCTCTTCTGAAGTACCTTCCTTCACAAATTGCTGCAGCAGCCTACTGTTTAGCAAACTATACAGTGAACAGATTTTTCTGGGTAAGAACAACAACCGTGCATTATTAAATAGCTCAAGCATTTTGTTATTGTTAGAACTGAGTTGAGAAGGAGGAGGAGTAGCTACAAAGTATATGGTTCGGAAGGCTGAAATCCTAGGATGAGTAGCTGTTCTTGAGCTAATGAGACTACCTGATAAATGACTGTTAAGTAAACCTTAATGACTGTTAAGTAAATATCATGCCTCTTCTCTGAAACAGAAGGGATTTTACTGTTTTGCTCACTTACATCAAGGCTGTACCAAAGGCCTCACAAATGTCCAAAACTACACCCCCAGATACAATTCGGGGTCTTTCTGGGAGAATGGGGAGAATTTATTCTGTCTACTTGAGTGATTATACTGCTGTGTAATTGTGGCTGCTTTACCACAAGCCTTGGCAGACCTTCCAGCTGTATGTTGGAAAAATAACTTCAGTGCAGAGTAAGATCCAGAAGAGATGTAAGGGATGCACATGCTTTGAGCAGAAGGAGCTTGTCAGACTTCATGGCACCAAGGAAGACCTAGAGTGAAACTGATGGCACAATACAATTGAATCTTTTTCATGCTTAAAGAGTCTAGAGTGAGCTCTGATGTAGTGAAAAGAGTTTCTGCTTCCGTGGGAAACCCATCTTCTAGATGGCTGCTGGCTACAATAGAGTAACAGTGTTTTTTCTCATCTGACCAGCCAGAAACACTCACTGCATTTACTGGATATTCCTTAAGTGAGATAGCGCCTTGCCTGACTGACCTGCACAAAGCATGCCTTGATGCATCCCATTGCCAGCTGCAAGCTATTAAGCAGAAGTATAAGCACCCAAAGTAAGTAACCACTATGCCAGTATCTTGGATAGCTGTAAGCACAGGATGACTCTTTTTCCAGCTTGGGCTGTGGCTGTTGTAGCTCTCTCAAAGTTGTCAGCTTCTAGTTCTGAAACTGAAGCCTCCATCAGCCCCTTGAGGAGAAAACTTTTCTGACCAGAAAAGTGATTAATCCATAAATATGCAGATACATTGGATAACAACTTTGTCTGCAATGTTGCAGGATGATGCATCTGTTCTCCAATGTATTGCACAATCAGGAGATAGTTCAGTTGACAAATCTGAAGCAAATATCTGTAGCCACTTCATTTCTATTCCAGGTACCTGCAGGTGTCTCTTCTGGAGCTCCCAGCAGTTCTTCCTCTACGCTAGACACTGTGGATCCTGGACTTGAAGATTACTGTGTCTCAATCAACAAAGCTGGTCTAACATTTCATAGAGCACTGCAGGTCATGTGTCTGTAACCACAGTGATCAGAATGGTTTTTAAGCTAATATTTTTTATTGAGATGCCTTTTTAAAAATAGGTTTTAGACTATAGCTCTTAACATAACTGAAAGCACTTTTAATAAATGTCTTATTACACTCTACTTCTGTGAATCTTCTGACTTCAGTTAATAGCTGCAGTAACAGTGAGTGGAATGAATTTTTGAATGTTTTTGTTTTGTTTTGTTGTTTTGGTTTTTTTGGGGGGAGGGGGGGTGGTGGGTGGGATTTGTTTTTTACTAAATAGCTGTATGCACTTACTAGCTGGCTGGAGTGGATAAAGCAGAGCTTGAACCACCACAACCTGACATCCCTGTAGGCACAGGTGATTTGCTGTAGTCCTGTTTGTTCTTTCATGAATGAGATAAGATCCTGTGGGCATGAACAGAAGCTATTTTCTGCGACTTGTTTACCGTATCAGACCGTACCAGATCATGTTTGTAGAAGATCATCAATGTTGAGGTAAAAGTCAGACTTCCCTTTATGGAAACAAAATAGGGGATTGCCCTGCAGGGAGTTGGGAATTGTGGCTGGCAGAGCATTAGGAGCTTTTCATACACTGGTGAACAGACTGCATTAGGGAGCAGTTCTAAAAGCTATGAGATACTGGAACAGCAGAGTTGATCTGGATGGCTCCTGAGTCAGTCTTGTAGTGTGGAGTGTTGTTGTAACAAACCTGTATTAGATCACCTCTCATGTCACTAGAGCACTGATGATCATGTGTGAAGGGAGGGTGATGGGACAGAGCTATTAGCTGTCTTAGCCCAAGCTGCTGCATGGTCTTGTGTCCCACTGTCAGTTATTTGTTAGATAGTGCTTCAAAAAAAACCCCAAACATCCAAACAGGACGCCACCTTGTGCTCTCAAACACAACCCCTGTCCAAAGTAGTTTAAAAATCAGTTGGTCATATTGGTCAACATGCAGAGAACTATAATCCACTCATATAAATGGTAAGGTAACTCTGAGGTGTGTCCGTACTGCAAGAGTTTAAAACTTCCAGGGCTTACTGCTTCCCAATCTGTACAGTGCATTGTTGTTGTAGAGCACAACACAGTACAAAATTACACTACTCCATCAGAAAGGTGCAAGAGAGAGATTTATTTTAGCAACGTTGCTTTTATAATTTTAGAAGACACTGACACCCCTCTAACAACACATTCAGTGCCCATTGGTCATAAAGGAGAAACAAAGTTCCCAGTAGGTGATCGGGGAGCCACGTCACTCTGTGAGCTAACCAGAATCCATATCTCTTAACTTTCTCTCCTTCATCCTGTCTCCATGGTGACAACCTTGGTGTCTTCCTTCAGGAGAGATATAGGGCTTCCTTATCTTCAGGAGGCCCTTGCTAGCTCTCAAGAACAGCACAGAATGTCTTTCCTACAGTGCATTATGAGTCTCCAAGCAAGAATAGGTTTAACACTTGACACCAGGATGCAATTCAGCAGACATATTAAGTAACAGGTAACAAGCCTCTTGCTTTAATTTTAAAACCTGATTATGCCAATATGTGTGTTATGAGGCTCTTAGCTTTGGCATTCCCTCAATGTATGTAAGACTTCCTTTCCCTTAATTCCTCCCTGTGCAGCCTGATGGATCTCTCTAGTAATGCAAATTCTTGTATTTCTCTGAAGTGGAGGTAGTTGTTGTGACTGCTTCACTTGCCTCAAAGTAAGCATCCCTTAAGGGAGAGTATTCCATTTCAGTCTAGCACAGTCTTGTGCTGCAGTTTCAGTCTAGTTCTTGGTCTCTTGCTTCAAACGCTTTCTAATCAGTAGAGCGAATTTGTCTTGATATGCCTATGATAACGGACAGTGAAGTGACCAGATATGCCGTGCTCATGTCTGTGGCATTCATTTTGTGGTGGGGGTCTCAATCCATAGATTTTGTTCATGCACTGAATTTCATGGCTTGTGGACATATGTCCTAAAGGTGGGCTATGAACTTCACTCCTGCCTGCAGTCAGCTTCTTTAAAGAGAGTGTCTCAGTGCAAAGCTGTGCCAGTGGCACCTACCTACAACAGGCAACTCTTGGTTTCTTGTTTCACAGGGAAGTGGTGAGTGACCTGAGCAAATGTTGCTAAGTCTGCTCAGCTTGTTGAGTGTTTCAGGCTGATATAACATAAGATATTCTGAAACCCCATGTTAAAAGATTGTATCTGTAAGTAATTGTGCTCACTGAACTAACTGTAGTGTTGGGTATTTTCAAAGCAGAAATGAATGTCTCAAGTGCAGGAAGGTTTTCCTTGTGTTAGAGGAGACTAAAGATTTGTGTGGTCATGCCGCAGCAGTAATGGGGAAGAGATGAGTTTTAGTTCTTATAAACAGTCTATAACCACAGTCATGCCTCATGTTCCTGGGCCGATAGATTTGGTGCATCTAACAAAGTAAGAGTCTGAATTTACTAAATGTTTTAACATCTGGAGTCTTTCTAGAAGCCACACTTCTGTTTTACTTCTTAAATTTAACATATAACTGCAAGGCTATTGCAGCAGTTTCACTTCATATTCTCAGAGCTTAAATTCTTTGGTATACAAATATATGGGGCTTTTTGGCTTTTTTTTTAAACTATAATATGTGAAGACTGTACTTCATCTGCTTTCTTGTTTCGTAATTATTTTTCAACTCAGCTTTTGACTTAAATATCGTTTCAGCCCAAGACTAAAAATGGTAAAAAAAAAGTAGTTAAGATGAAGAATCACATAATGCTGCAGTCTGAATGCTAATAATGAGTTTGGGCAAGATGGATTAAATTTTAATTTGTGAGATACAAGAAACTCATCTTGAAGTGGTCTCGTCTGAGATCTGTAATAATGTCATTTTGAAAGTTCCTGCTCTAATCTCACTTCCTTTTGTTGAATTTGTCTTATTCAGAGCAAGGAAAAAAGACTTACTGCAGTTATAGGAGTGGGCCTTGACTCTTTCAAGGTGAAAATTGAGCGCTATCTCCTCTTCAGTGTGAATCATCACACTTAACTCTGGCCTACCCCTTGTGGGCTGTTTTCTGCAGATGATACCTGAGATCAAGTGATAAAAGATGCTACAGTTGGGCCTAAAGTGGTAATGAAGGTGAAATAATGCTGTTTTAATAGATGAAGTACTTGAATACAGATGCAAAAACACGTAGGAGTACTAAAGGTTGTGCTGAAAATCAGGTATATGGAAAGATGGATTTATAAAGATGGAGATGAAAGCAACCCAAAAGGAAGCTTAAGTTTTTATTGATGAGTTTCTGTGTCTGTGCTGTGTGGAAAAACTAAGAGTTATAAAGCTCACAACCTTGTGTGATCCTTGAAACAGAACCAGACCTTTTGAAGACAGCCATATCACGGAAAAGAAATAAAAGGTAATGGGCATTAAAGCTTAAACTGAGACAGTCTCATTCTTGACCATTGTCCTTAGTGGCTTGTAGACCAGGGCCACAAATAAAACTTTTTTGCTGTTGTTGGTGGTTGTTTGGTTTTTGGGGGGTTTTTTTGTGTGTTTTTTGGGGTTTTGTTTGTTTGTTTGTTTGTTTGTTAAGGTTTTTGTTTGGTTGGGGTTTTTTTGTTTGTGTTGTTGGTTGGTTGGTTGGTTGGTTGGTTGGTTGGTTGGTTGGTATGTTTGGGTATTTTTTTTGTTGCTGGTTTTTTTTTTGTTTTTTTTGGGGGGTTATTTTTGTTCAGAAAATACTTTAACCGTGGCAGTTTTGGAAATGCCAAGGATGATCATGTTCAGTTATCTCTGCTGTGAAGATCAGGCTGTTGAATGTCAGCGTGTGTATTTCAAAGGCTGAATGTTGACTTCTATGCAGCTCACAGTATCTTCCCCCAGATAAAATTTACTGGGACAAAACTTACTGGTGAAAGAGCAGGCTGAGCACATCCAAGGAGCTTTGAGGGATCACTCAATACTCCTAGTGGAGTAGGTTTGAACTGAGAGGTGTTGAGGATTTTATCTTTGACCCATGATGTTCAGCTCAAAAGGTCTTTAACACTGGTATTAGAACATGAACATCCCTAATCTTATTCTAGCAATTTCCATATTATCATGCTGCAACTTTCAAGAGACTTGGCTGTATGATGGTGGTTTTCTGTGTTGTAGTTAACATTTTAAACCAATAATTTCTAACAATATTTTAGCCATCTCTGGTGTCTTGAGAAAGCTGTCCTTATAACTGGAGATGTACTGTGGATCCACCGTTCCCCTAAGATTAACAGGGATAAGTACAACTTGATACTTTATGGGAAGGTACTGGCTTAAAAGCTATGGTCTGCCTTTGTTTTCCTTTTCTCTGGGGTGAGTTAAGGATGTCTGAAAGGTAATTAGGTATTTAGAGAGAATGCTTTGATTGCGTTCAGAACAGTTAAGCTGCAGAAGGTTGTCTGCCTTGCTGGGAAATCTGGCTGTGTGATTAGTCTGTGTGCATACCTGCTGTCCTCAGTTCTACAAGTGACTCAAATTGGCTCTGATCACTGAGGTGGGCACTTATTTTAGCCAGTGGCCTCGAAGCAGCTTGTGGGGCTGCTCTTAAGCATGAGAAACAAGCCAGCAACATCAGTGATTGCTTCCTGGGTTTAAGCTTTTTATCTTGCAATTTTCTTCAGCACCTGCTTCCCCAGAGCAAGATCATCTTCCTATACTGAAGAGCTGTACAAACTGTGCTAGGCAGATGTGAACTGGAGGCAGTACAGACCCATCTCCTACTACTCACATGTTCTAGAGCTGTTAAACTAACTCTTCTGAAGTTTCTTGGGTCCTTTAGTGTTTATAGTGGATGTTTGTATTTTCCCATTGCATAAGACAAGAAATGCGCTGAATACTTATTTTTAGCTGTTATTTGTTTCATAATTCTCTTGTATGGCAAGTTCTGACTTTCTCTTGGATGCTTGTTTATATTGCATCTACTTAAAATCCAAAAAAAGACAAAGCTTTGCATGATGAAATGTCCATAATGAACATCCCTGACAAAAGTTTGTGGAGAATGTGCACTGCAGAGATGTAAAGAAACAGTGGATTAGGCATAAACCTGTGTGATAAGTAATGTAGCCAGTCACAGCTCTTCTTCCTTGTGGTTTGTCACTGTAGATGGCAGCCCTGCAAACACTGAAGAGAACTTTGGACAAACTCACAGGACAGTGTACAGACAGATACTAACCACACGATAGAGTTAATCCTAAAGTACATGCCTGCCTGCATCAAATTAACTTGTGTCTGGGCCAAGAAAGACCAGGCAGTCCTGGCCCTAATCCCTCTGAAGACGCTGAAATTATGGCTCTGTCTTGGAGTTTTGTACAGTGCTTGCCTGTAGAGGGATAGAATATAAGAAAATAAAGATAGTGTAGAAAGTAATCTTACCCTAAGGAGTTGCAGCTGGGCCAATGATCAAAGATTAGGAGCAGGCCTGACTTTACAAGGCCACAGCTGTAACCAGTGGGAAGAAGAGTGCTATAAAAGAGTGGGATGGCTGGTTGAGGAGGGAACTGGAGTCAGTTAGTTACTGTGTGAAGAAGAAAGAGTTAGTGCTTTGAGGAGCTGCCCACGAGAAACACCAAGAAGGTGTGGAACTTTTGTGATAAGAAAGCAACAGTCTGGAACCCGTGCAATAAGATGACAATGCTTGCCTAATTAGGCTGTGCTGGTACTGAAAAATAATTGTGGACTGAGCAAGGACTGTTTCCTGGCCAAATGTCTGTCTCCATTTGGCTTGTTTCCATGATTCGTAGGGCTGGCTAGCTTTATAAGTGGATTTGTCTTGGAGAGTTCTTTTGGAGCAGGACAAAATACTCAGTGTGAGCTAAAAGGCTGTGTGGGTGTCTGTGCTCAGAGCTTGTGCTTGCAGTCTGCCCCTCTTTTGTCTTAGCAGTGTGTCTAGAATGACCAAGTGTCCCTGCTATTGAAACCAGTAAATACCTAGTAAAACCATAAAGGAGTCCTCGGTCCCTGTTTTTTGATCTGCTTTATTTGAACACAGAAGAGCCTTACTGGAGCCAAGTGCTGAAAAACCAGGCTCATGATGAAGCGTTGAGTTCTGGCACAAAACAGTCTCCTCCTCCACCATCTGCAGCCAGGCTGCCTTTTCTGCTTGTTTACTGTTGTTTGTGTTTTGATGTGTAAATTACTTGAAAAAGTAAGAGAGGGCGCTAGACCCCACAGCATTCAACAGATGACGTGAGCTCCTTACGGCAGAGTAATGTAAACTTGTCCCTGTTTAGGCAGACACTCTAGTGACATGTTTCTCAAAAGAGAATAATCCATTTGCGGGTTTTTTTCCCCCTCATAAAGAGGATAGAAATTTCTAAGCATTAACGAAATGGGTGGGAAAGCAGAGTGCAGATGAGCAGCAGCAGCAGGGCTGTTCCTGCAGGTGACAATGGAGGGAGGCATTGGGGTGGCAGAAGCAGGTTCACTCTGGAGCACACCTGCATAGCACAGGCTTTCCAACAGCACGCCTGTCCCAGTGCGGGGTGTACTGTCACCTCTGTTTACTGAAGAGGCACGGTTGGCTGCAGCCACGCAGGAAAAGACCTTGAGCCTTTTGTTTTGTGGAACTAGAAAGACGCTGTATCCTGATGGTCTCCGAAGGACAGGCCCAGAAGAGGGCACTAGCATCCTTGGTCTGGGGCTTGAAGGGAAAGCCAACCTCAGCGTTCCCCAAAAGGGTCACAGCCCAACAAAGTGTTTGGTCTTGGGTTCATTTTCACATGGTTTGCATGTAGACCAGCAATATGCATGATCACTGCATCAACACACCTTTGTTCAATTAATTTTTCATTAAATGTAACCAGGACTTAGCAAAGTTGCAATGTAAGGTTGTCAGCTGTGCTGCCTAGCTCTCACATCTGGTGATCCAAGGATACTTGGACAAAATAAATTATCTTTTCAGAACATCTCTAGTCTTGTATGTGAAGCTTGACACTTTGCACTAGTTTGTCAAAATTTTTCTCCAAGATTTTTTTTCTACCTGGCTATAGAAGTCAGGCTAACTGATGTTGACTTAAAGCTTGATTCTGAGAGGATAAAAATACGATGGAAAGTGCTCTGCTAATGTTCATTACATAAGTGTTGTGTGGAAGCAAGTCTGATGTAGGAGTGGCTCCTTATATCGCAAGTTGGGCAGATGAAGTGCTTCTAATATTACAGATCTTGTATGGTTTGTGCAGGAAAGAGGGGGAAAATTAGTCATATTTTTAAGTTTGAATGTGTTTCTTTTACTCATTGAAAATTTGAATGCTGGTTTGTTTTTGTTTGGTTTGGTTTTTTTTTCAGTGTAATCTAGCTATATGGAGAATGTTTATGTATGACAATTGTTGCCCAGTTCAAGTATTTAAGTGTAATTTTGTCATCTTGGTCATTTTGTCCTTGTCCTGTCCCAACTTGAACTGAGTTTTACTTTCTCAACCTGTTCACCTGTTCAAATTTATACTTGTCTTTTTCTATATGTCATTTCTAAAATGTATTTGCTCTCATTTTTAACCTGTTAAATAGGAGGCAGAAGCTGCACTGTCAGAGTCAGTGGAAAACTTTTATCCAGGGCAGTCATCTGAGTGCTGCAGTGGTGTCTTAACAGTTCAATAAAAAACTTCTCAGTGCAGCTTTTTAAGTCAAAGGGAAATGTTTTCTCCTTGGACAGTTATGTTGCTGAGCTATGACTGAGCCTGTGTTCCTTACTCTCTTGGAGCTTTTGCAGGTATTTGTACAGATTTATTTTAAGGCAGTTGCTGAACTACATGTCATGTGCACAGAGGTATGGGCTGCCAGAGACACCCCATGGAGGTTGGCTAGAGGAAAAAAAAAGTTTTGTTCTGGCTAACAGTTGCAGCTCTCAGGAGATGGTGTTCTCTCTGAATGAAAGAGGTACCAGGGAGAGCAGAGTCTGTTCACATCACACAGGCATGTCTTCAGTAGGCAATTGAGCATCTGTGAACAAATGCAATTTTCCACACGTCTGTGCACTGCTAGCTGGACATTGTACTCCTTCCTCTCGCTCTTTTCTTGTCTTTTGGTGACTGCTCACAACTTTCAAATGAAGTGGAAGGATGATGTGGCCCTGCAGAGGCTCCTTTGCCAGCAGGATAACACTGTGCAGGTTCTTGGCCCAGAGCCAGCAAGTAATAACTATCCCATGGGGCAGGACTGACACACTGGTGTTGAGCAGAGCCCACCCAGTTTTAAAAGTATCTCCCTGCGTCCAGTCTTAAACATGAAGTTGGCTCTTAATCTTCCATTGGCTACTTGTCCTGTATCACCTGGTGCAAAGACAAGCCCAACAGGGAATAAACAGCCTCTGACTGCTCTATTTTTTCTGCAAGTAATCAGTGCAGAAAGCTCTGCTGCAGTTTGCCAGATTTTATTTTGCAAAACTTTCTGTAAATGGCTTCTTGTTGTAGTGCATGGACTTTAGGCCATCATGACACTCACAGTATAATCGCTGCTCGTGTTCCCACTGAGCTGGGCAGTAAGTAAGTGATGTACGGGTGGGTTCTGCTGTTAAATATCATTCTCTGTTTACTGTATGGGAACTGCTGATCTCTGTAACTCCCACTTGTGTTAAAGCAAATGCTGACTGCACTTAACTGTGGAAAAATCCTTTATTGTATTTTCAGATGAAACCTCCAGAACCATTCAAAGCTGAGTTGTAAAGAGAGAAGCAAATTTTTTAACACTAAAGAAACAAACACAAAAAAAGGTACAGAAAACCCAACACACACCAAACTTAAATAATCAAAGTATCACAAAGACTATGCTGTCAGTATTGTATCAATGCTGTACTGAATTGTCTCTAGCACAACACAACATTAATCAAAATTCCTCCATCTGGAGAAACTTGTGGATGCTTTGGGATGGGAAAAGCCTCCACAAGATTGGTTGGTAAGTGTATGAAAAATAATAGAACATTTGCCTGGTATGGTGTGACAGGAGTGATCATTCCTGCAAGGATGCTCAAGGAGATTCTGGGAATTTTTGTGGTAACTCATCTTAAAAATACTGAAAAATTCAAGAGTGACATTGAGTGTAATGGTATAAAATTCAATGGAATATTAAAGCTTAAGAAAAAAAGCTCATTACAGTATTGAATGTAATGAATCCACCTGCCCTTGATCTATAAATGGATAGAGATTAAAGGTTATCACTAGATTTTTGTTTTCTAGACTTATTGACTGCCCCATCTTCAACTAGTGAAATCTTCATGGAATCTCACACAGCCATCAAATGGGGCCTGCATTTCATGATCAGAGTTTAGGATTGGAACATATTTTACAAATATTTTTGCCATACTCTGTATCTGGGGATGATGATAATTTCTGCCTAGAGCCCTCCATTTTTTGATAAAGAGCTTGGCTCCTAATTTTTTGTGAGGAAAGATCTCTTGGCAGTGTAGAAAGCCAAGGAAACACATGCAGCTTCCACTGCTCATCAGTAAACACTTGGTCTGAAATGAGTGGGTAGTCTCATTGTGGCTGACCCCATTGTGCAGGGGCTGAACAGGATCGTGGCTTCTTGTTCAGAGAATATGATTATTCTTTTGCTTAATTCATTGTCTCATTTGTATTTGTTCTGTCTTTAATAAATGCTTTTTAGGATCCTGCTGAGCAGACAGCTTTTCATTTGTTTCACCAGTGAACCTTTTAAGTTAGTTTGTCTCGAATTGTACTTCAGCTGTAGAAGAAACCTGTGTGTATAATATGAAATAAGTGTGTGTTAGGATGGTTGTGGGCGATGGTTAATTACAAGGCTTGTTGTTGCAGCTCAGGCTTTGGCAACAAAAAGTGATGGGGTTTTTTTGCTCAATATTGAGTCGAAGTGTACAGAGGCCTTAGCTGATGTTGTCTGTATAGATGCATTGATTTTTAAGGTCAAAAGCAATTATCAGACTTTCTAATGCCTTTAACCATGTTTGGGTGCTGCTAAATCCCTGTTGATACTAGAAGCATTCTATTTTTGACGTCTGTATATCTGACTCAAATTTCAAGTCCTTTAATTTTCCTTTCACCAGCTAGGCTAAAGAGCCCTTCACTAACTGCATTTTCTTCTCATGTCAAAATTTAACCACAGCAATTAAGTTACCCTATGGTTTTTCCTCTTGTAAACAAAATGGACTGAGTTTTTTATGCTTGGGTTTGTTTGGGGTTCTTTTCATGGTAATAAATTATTTCTAGCTCTCGTGTGTTCACAGCAGTCCTTCCCAGTTACTGAACACCCTCTAAAAACATGGCCATCGGGGGGTAGGATGCAGCTCTCATCATGGTCTCATGAAGGCAGTAAGTGTCAGCTGCAGGTCTGCAAGGTCCACAGTCC